>NC_080422.1:92275675-92585610 GCF_029873635.1 Malania oleifera | reverse complement strand
AGGTGCCAAAAAATTGAAGTAGTAATGAGCATGCGATTCAAGTGGAGTTAGAGACTTAAGGCAGACATGCAGGGAGTCCTAGCATGAGAGATTAGCTGACAATGTAGGGGGAGCTAGAAACTCAGGGTGGAGATGACGATCTTTTGATCACAGAGAGTCCTAACTAAAATGACTAGCAGTCACGTCGAAGCATAGTTGTAGATAGACATAGACGTGTCATCAGGGCACCCCGCAGGTACGATTTTGACAATCTGGTGTCTTATGCTTGTCACCAGTGGCGGGGATCCTACTGTCTTTCAAAAGGCCGTGCACAACCAGGAGAATAGTAGTTGGATAGGCGCTATAGTGGAGGAGATGGAATCATTGCATAAGAACTAGGCGTGGGACTTGGTGGAGCTTCCAGCTAGGAAGCGATCAATTAGATGCAAATGGGTATACAGGAAGAAGGAAGCAATTTTAGAAAAGGAAAGAGAGAAGTACAAGGCTTGCTTGGTAGATAAGGGGTACTAATAGAAGAAGTTAGTAGCTTATAAGGAAATATTCTCCCCTGTGGGCAGGCACATTCCATCAAGGTAGTGTTGGGACTGATGGCATAACATAATATGCAACTCGAGCAGTTGGACGTAAAGATGGCGTTCCTCCATGGTGACCTAGAAGAGCTGATTTACATGACACTTCTAGAATGGTTTAGCCAACCTAGATAGGAGCATTTAGTCTGCAAACTGAGTAAGTCATTGTACGGGCTAAAGTAGTCTCCGAGGCAGTGGTACAAGTGGTTTGATGCCTATATGACCTGTATTGGCTACATAAGGTGTGAGTACGATTGCTACATCATGTGAGGAATCTTGTCGATGGGTCTCTTATATTTCTATTACTGTACGTAGAAGATACGCTAATTGATGCTAAAGACATGATCGAGATAAATCGGTTGAAAACTTTATTAGGAAAAGAGTTCGACATGAAAGACTTGGGTGTAGCCAAGAGGATACTTGGCATGGAGATTCATAGGGAACTGCAAGGAAACTATGGTTATCTTATGAGGGCTATGCGGAGAAGGTTCTTGAGAGGTTTAGCATGGCTAATGCTAAGCCGGTGAGCACACCTTTGGCAAGTCATTTCAAGTTGTCTACCTCCCAATGCCCAAGGACAAACGATGAGGTTCGTGATATGTTGAAGGTCCTCTATGCTAGTGCAATGGGGTGTCTAATGTATGCCATGGTGTGTATAAGGACGGACTTGGCACATGCTGTCAACGTGGTGAGCAAGTTCTTCTCGAATCTAGGTCGATAGCACTAGGATACTGTGAAGTGGATTCTCATGTACTTAAGGGGTATGGCAGGATATGACATAACTTTCAATGCAAAACAGAGTGATCCATCGGTGGTAGGGTACGTGGATACAGACTACACAAAAGACCTGGATGACAGGTGGTCTACCATGGGGTACGTATTTACCCTTGTGGGAGGACCCATCAGTTGGAGGTCTATAGTGTAACCGCTTATAGCATTGTCTACAATCGAGTTGAAGTACATGGCAGTGGCTAAGGCTACCAAGGAAGCGTTGGTGCTTACAGGATTGGTCATAGAGTTGGGTGTCCAATAAGGTGGAGTTTGGTTGTAGTGTGATAATCAAAGTGTCATTTACTTGGCAAAGAATCAGGTGTACCATGCGAGGACGAAGCATATTGATGTACGGAATCACAGGGTCAGGGAACTGATTGCTTTAGAGGAACTTCTTTTAAAGAAGGTTCATACATTTGACAATGCGGCTAATATACTGATGAAGTCGGTCACAATAGGCAAGTTCAAGCATTGATTGACATGATCAATGTCTCAAAGTGCTAGACAAGAGATGGTCCCAATCTACTATCATGGGTAGAGCAGTGGTTATGCTTTTAGATTTCCTAAGTGATGAATATTAGCCAAAGCAGAGATTGTTGGGGATGTAGATCATATTCTGAGTGGAAACACATGTACCAAGAAAGCTATGTGAAGCGAAGAGCAAGAGCATAAGATGAGGTTACAGACATAAGGATAATTGTTGACAGTTAGAGCTCTAACCATCGACAGTTTTAGGCATAATGTAAGGTTCAACTCTCGGCTTCAAACCATCAATGGTTTGGCCTAAACCGTTAACAGTTTCAATCAGCGAAAGTCACGTAATTCAAATCATGAGGCCAATAGATTGGGCTAATCGGAGGGATTTCCTCTAGGAATTGTCACAAGGTTTGTTTAGATAGGATCTAAGGTTCCTGTACGTTTAGGGTTCGTATATATTCAATTTTTTGAAACCTTAATGTAAGCTTTGACATTGTTCATAGTGGAAAACAAAGTTGCTACTCCTGTGGATGTAGGCACATTACCAAACCACGTAAATCTTGTGTCTTTTGGTTTTGTCCTTGTTCTTCTCATTACTCAGTGTATAGTTCTTTAGTATTGTTCATCATTGAGTGATTGCAATAGTTGTTTGTTTGATTCGTGAGTGTGTGAGAGTGTTCTTCCACTGCACATCTGGGAATATCAACAAGTGCTTTCAGGTTTTAGTATCTTGCCACAACATTTAGTATCTGAACCAGGTGCTTGTTGGTGGGAATTGAATCAAAACAAATTTAAACTTAAAAAAAAAATCAATATTTTTTTTTTGAAAATCTTAGCGCATCCATGCACCTGCTAAAAAGAAACACTTGGGCAAATGACATCATTTTGAAAATAATAAAAATTCAAAAAAAAAAAAAAGTGTGGATGTATGCGCGTGCTGTCCATGCTAAAGCACATGCATGCATAGGCCTAGGATAGCCACTCCCAAAACATAGTATGTTCCTCTTGAAAATCTTCATCAGCCATAACTAGGAGTGTAATGACCCAAAGAATAATGATATTTAAATAATAATAATAATAAAGAGAGAGAAAAATAGAAATAGTAAAAGAGGTGGCGAAGCGTTCATCGACGACGTGGCAGTATAGGCTCGTCGACGAAGGTGTGCTTCGTCGATGAGAAGATATCGAGAGGATGTTTTGGGTGACTCTGAATTTTTTCGACGAAGGAGAGAGTTCATCGACGAATTGCCTCTTGACCTTGTCGACGAGGTGACATGGCTCGTTGACGAAACCCATAGTATAAATAGCCCAAGCCTCGGATTTTTACACAGAAAATCAGAAAAAATCTTCCCTTTCTCTCTCTCTCTCCTCTCTACGATTTCTCTCTCCTCTCTCTTTGATTTCGGCTCCGACGTTCACCTGATCAATGATCTGAGGCCACCATGATGCTCTTAGGGAAGTTCTCTCCAAGTTTGCCGGAGCGGATCGCTGGTGGGACAGAGTTGGAATTCATCCCTGGGTTAAGGTAAGGCTTTTTATGCAAAATTTGGTCTTCCCATGGTTATAGGAAGTGTTATTCACGAAAAAATACTGAAGTTTAGTTCTGGGAGTTGTCGTTTTTAAGGTGTTGAACGGGGAACCCTGTGGGTGTATAACAAGCGTATTTAGGGGGTTATTTTCCATGCAAATTATTATTATTATTATTTATCAGTCAATTAATTTTCAGGAAAGCATGTATTATATTTGTATATTATTGAGAAAATGCATATTTGGAAAAATACTGCTATTATGTTGAAATATATATATATATATATATATATATATTTAAGTATGAAATGCTAGAAATTATAATTTTTGAGTAGAATGTATAGTTTTATAGAACAATGTGTGACATGAATATTATTTTATGTAGAAATTATTATGATATGGAAGTTTTATGAATAAAGTATGTTTTTCAGAGAGTAAGAAATAATGCGGTACATTATGATTTTAAAATACATGATAAATGAATTATTTATTCAGAATGACATGTATGAAATGTTTGGTGCAATGCCATGATTGATAGCCGGCGCAAGGTCGTGTTTTACGTATGATTTTGGCGCAAGGCCGTATTTGTGAATGTTCGGCGTAAAGCCACAGATATGAAAGAAACCGGTGCAAGGCCATATGTATGTATGTTATTTCAGAAAATGCAATCAATCTATTTATGTTAGACAAGTATATTATCATGTATTATATGTTATCAGAACTCGAATGATAGTTCAGTTCAGTTACAGGAGCACAGTACCGTAACTATACAAATCAGATTACTATGTTCAGACTTGTGCTAATCGCCCCAAAAGGGGGTGGGAGATGGATAGTCGATGTGACTTTTAGTGTAGAGTTGTAGATGTCTACCTGGTAGTCCGAACCAGGGTGTGGCGGGTCCATCGTACTTACAGACATTTTTTACTCGACAGTGGTTGGCCAGCCATTGTCGGGTCCTACCTTCGGGCTGCACAACCCGTTATGGGGGTAATACATGACATTAGCTAGCTATGCATCCTAGGTAAATTTCAGTATTATCAGTTATATCAGACATTTCATGATCAATATAAATTATAGAAATTATGAAAATTTATGATTATTTAGATATGTTATCATGAATGTTTTCTAGAATATGAAATGTACTGTATATGTATTATAACATCAAATATTCATGTTGTCACATAACTTTATTTAGTTTATTTTCCCTTACTGAGAAGTTTCTCATCCCTGAACTTAAATAATTTTTAGGAAACCTTGAAAGATTGGCGGATCGAGGCCGTCGTTGAGTCAATTGTGATGCCCTGCTAGGAGGGTAAGTTTGAACTAGGATGTGGGATCCTAAAGACATTGCTTGTATTTTTGGGAGGTTGTATATAAACACAGTGTTGTGGATTATAGTTGACTTTGGTATTATGTATTTTGTGGTTATGAGAAGGACGATTTATATTTACTGCTGCCTAAGTTCCGCTGTGTATGACAGGTATCCCCGTTACCCACGGGTTCCGGTTGACTATTTTACTTATTATGCTATATTATATGATAAGATAAGTATATCGTTACAGGTAGCCACCACTTAATTTTCCCTTTGGTAAAAAAAAAAAAAAAAAACATCCCTTGGTCCTTACCCAATCCCAATTTCGCCTATTAAGCCCCCCCATCCCCAACTTAAGGAAGCCTAAAAAAATCGATTGTGGAACTTTTCCCTCCTTTTCCTAACCACCACCATCCACAAACTCTCTCTTTTTCTCTCCATCTCTTATTTCTCTCCTTCCCTCTCTTTTAAAGCCCTGGTTCAACTCCTCTAAGTCAAAGATCACTAACAATCATCACCTCCATCACTGATCCAAAGACTCATAGATCTATCCTCCCTCACTACCTTTCTCTCTCTTTACATTATTGTTGTGCATGCCTGAGTATAGGGATTGTGGTGAGTGGGCATGTGCATAGTAGTGTATATGCATGGATGCTTTATATAACATATGAATGCATGCTTGTGCATATACTTGTGTGATTTGTGAATAGGTGTAGGGTTGAATATGGTTGGATTTCTGAGGACGCATCTAGGTATGTGAGGCTATGTGAGTGAGTTAAGTACATATGTGTGTGCATCATGTATGTGTACATATGAATATATACATGAACATGAGATTATATATGGGTGTATATGTTCATATGCATGCATAAATGAATATGAGTTTAAAATACCCAATTCACCCCCCTCTTGGGATTACACCTAAATTAACAATCTCTTATTAAACCATCGGGATCCAAGAAAGTATGGGTACCTAGATAAAAGGCCTTGTTCAAATCATGAAAAATCTCAAAGAAGAGATTAAAATTTTATTGAAACAAATAAAAAAAAATAACATTGTTGGCAAAAATCATAGTATAATTCATACAAGCCTTAAATTAGAAAGTATTAAGATATATGAAGCTTGGGAACTCATATGAAATCAAAGAAAATATGAGCTTATTGCTTGAGTTTTTTAATTAAGAAAAGATATTTGAGAATGAGAACAAATTGAGCAATATTGTAGTACAATGCACATGATAATGATATGCTCCATCCTTAAATGTTATGTTGATATGCTACATGCTTACATGTTGATATCTTGATAATGCCAAAGATATGAAAATGATCTGACTTATATTGATGATTTATGGCTCATTATATATTGAAAATCTGAGCATGAAGTTATTGAGCATGATTTAGAAACATGAATTTTGATATGATTTGATTAATTCTTGACCATGCATGTTAATGATGGATCACATGGATAAATTGAAAAACGACATCTAAATAAATTAGTATCCATGAGCAGTGCATCATGTGACATTAGCATTAGTATCCATGAAGTATATTGGTATCCATGAATATATCAATTGGTATTTGAGCATGACAACATAATTATCCATGAGCATGTTATGATGATAATGATATGATATTGGTATTTGATATTAGTATCCATGAGCACATACATAATATGAATCATTATTTGAAGCATGGGATGATAAACTTAAAAGCATAATTGGTATCAAATCTGAATGCATCAAATTCAGGGGGAGTATTATGACTCATTGCTTGTATTATGATTTTTCCCTAATTTTCAATTGGAATCATGAATTAATGAAATTTTCAATTGGTACCTGAATTTATTGAATATAAAATACATTTAAGTCAGGGAGACTAAGACTTGATAAATAACAATGATCTATGATTTGTGGAAATCATTGAAAATTATGATGTACTATTTGTTGTATTTTCTTAGGCTACTTTGGAGCTTATTGTAAATTTTTCATGCATGATGAATGTAAACTTTTGAGTATGGTTGCTCAATGCCTTAGCATTTATGCATTTTTTCTTGATATCTTACTTTTTTTTATTGATGTTAAAAGGGGGAGAAATTTTGGACAAAAATTGAGCATGATATTTTGAATGATGATATATGAGCATGATATTGTATGATATTGATGTGATATGAGCATGATATTGTATGATATTGAAATTGGTATTAATATTGATCTTAATATTACAAATATTGCTAAGAAGATGCTTATTGTAAGGGGGAGTCTTTTTAAGGCTCACTCAAATTTTTGCTCCTTGTTTGTCATCATCAAAAAGGGGGAGATTGTTGGCCTTATAAGGCTTAACATCTTGTTTTGATACTAACAAACAAGTGAAACTTAACATATTTGGTTAAGTGATGACATTTCAGGACTCAACTATGAAAAAGCAAGGTCAAGTGTTCAGAAGGATTCAGGAAAACTTATATTTCAAAGAAAAATGATCATATGAAGCTTAAGGCATGGATTCCAAAAGGATCTATTAAGGCTTGAAGAATATGAAAGCATGGATATTAAAGAGATTAAAGTATATCAAAGCCTAAAGAAGAGCAAGAGAGCCAAAGAAAAGTAAAGTAAGAGAGCTAAAAGAAAAACAAGCACAAAAACTCAAGCACTTAGAATGTCAAATGTCCTAAGAAGTCTTTATGTAAGTGTTTCATATTTTAGAATATCTCTTGAAATATGTTGAAACTCATTAATTAGGATGCAACAAAGACTTAGAGACCAGTTTTTAAAAAACCCTAGAAAATATTTTTGAAAAGTCACATTTAAGTTTTTAAAAATAACAAAAGGATTAAAATCTTGAAAAATAGAAGTTTTGGGAAAAATTGACTAGTCAGCCGACTGACCAAAATGCTCTGAAATTTCTCAATCGACTGACAAATATAACAGTTGAATAAACTGCCCAGCCAACTGACCATTTTGACCTATGATTAGTCAGCCGACTGACAAGACCAGTTGACTGACACTTTTGAACTGTGTTTAGTCAGCTGACTGACAATTTAATAGAATTTATTTATGGAAGATAGAAAGGTCTCAGCCACCTGTCTGGCCTACTGACCCTGTATAAAATACTTACCCAGTAGCCTGTCCAGTTGACTGACCCTACGGGAATTTAAATTTTAAACTTTAAAGGAAAAATACTAAAAATTAGTTTTTCAAATGTGAACGTTATAAAAACTTGGTGGACACTTCAAGAAACTTGGGAAACAAGAAAACTCACTCTTAAAAGTCTATAAATACTCCTTTAACCCAAGGAATTAAATCACCAAGCATACAATCAAGCAATCAAGCATCCTATTTCAATCTCTCACAAAGCTCACTCTTGCTCACATCCTTCATGGGAGAATTCTACTAAATTGCTATTCATCAAAAGTCACGGTTGTAACTTGCTATTGATTTTTTTTCAAATCCTAACAAAAAACCTCTAGTGATATTTTATCTTGAGCTTCATTCTATTTCATCTTGATATATAAATTTTGAAGTGCATAGTGTTTGAATTTGTACTAATCTACTTTGTGTGAAAGCATTATTGTATACAACTTTTGTTTCTTGTTTTTGACAATTCCTAGTTATTGGATCGTTGCCATAGCGTGGGGTATCGCTTGGAGAAGTGACTACTCTAGCCTATTGAAGGAGTGCCCAAGCATGAGGTATCGCTTGGAGAGGTGATTACTCTAACCTATTGAAGGAGTGGGTAAGGTTTTGTTTTGCTTGGAAAAGAACAAGTATAGTGGAATTCTTAAGTGGTTTGCCTAAGGCGAGGACATAGGCTAGGGATAAGTCGAACCTCGTAAAAAACCTGGTGTCACTCTTTTTCCCTTACTCTCTTTAAATTCCAGCAAACATATAAACTACGTGGATGATTTAATTTCTTAATCATATATACTACGTAATTTGGATTTTAAATAACATGAAGTTTAATTTGTTTTTGGGATTGCGAAAACCGAAAGGGAGTACGTTGGTTGATCAATATTTTGCAGAAACTTTAAGAGAATATGTTGATTGGTTAACAACCCAAAACCTATTAACGGAAGGTTTATTTGAAATCTGAATTTTGGGAAGAGTATGGATGTTCTATTGATTATCATATTAAAAGATCAATTACATTAACTACAGGGCTTGAATCAAATAATCATATATATAGGGCTGCATACAACTCAATATCTTGAATTTTTGAAAAGCTGTAAATTGCCAAAAGAAGTTGCATAGTATATCTTGATTTAAATATTGATTGGTTTGATTGGTTGATTAATTTTGCTGTGTGATTGTGGATTCAATAAAAAGAACTATGTTTTTGTGCAATTGTTAAATCAACAAGAGATTAAGAATCTTAAAATGAATTAAAAGAAAATTTTAAATAACCCAATTCACCCCCCCTCATGGGACTACACCTTAGTTTTCAATTATGTTATGGATGTGTATTGTTCTATGGTTCATGTAAATTGCAATATAGTGTTGGCAGTGGTATGAGGAGGTCGTTATATCCTACCTGATATAAATCATCATATAACGTTGGCAGTGGTATGAAAAGGTTGTTATATTGGCATTTATATTAAGAGGGTAAAACATTGGCAATGGAATGAGGAGTTTGTTTTACCGATTTACTATGAACGGGGTTGTGTGTGTGGATTTGTAACCTGTGTGGTTGGGAAGCTTGTGTAGTAACTTGTGTGGTTGTGAGTCCTTTGTGGACGTTATTCCTGTGCGGATGTGAGTCTTGTGTGGATTGTATTACTAGTGTGGATATGGACCCTGTGTAGGTGTAATTGAAGTATGTATGTATCCTGTATGGATTGGTTGTGATATGTGTATATACATGGATCTTTTTGAAATGATTAGCATTGGATGCGTGTAACTTTAATTACATAAATATTTATGGTAAAGTAGAATTCTCCACCCAAGGGCTTGCTGAGAAAGGCGAGTGCCCTGGTAATTTTTGGTGGGTACCAAAGCAAAGGGAAGCTACTTGTATTGGAGGGTAATCTTCCCTATTCTCGGAGACTTTACCTGGATACATAACTCGAAGACTTACTGAGTAAGGTGATTGCCCTAGCATTAGTGTTAGAGCAAAGCGTATAAACTTTCTTATTCTCAAGAATTATCTCGAAAAACATTTATGTGGTGTGTATGTTATCAGATGTCAATGATGTGATTGATGATGTGGATTCTTTGGTGCTAATAATATTGAAAAAGAGACGATTATATTTTTGTATGTATTAAACTCTCTGACACACACTGTTATAGCTTTTTCTTCCTTACTAAAAGGTGTCTCACCCTGACGATTTAATATTCTTTTTAGGTCCTTCGGGTGATCGAGCTTAGAAAGCTCCGGGGCAAGGTTTAGTTTTGTGAGTGGTTAAAAAAATGGATATATGTAAAGTTCTATATTCAATTTCTTTTTTGGATATGTAATATGAAGAATTTGGTTATACTCTTTTATGGCTTTGTATATAAGTATATAGTACTCTGGTATTTCATTTGAGGTTGTTCAAATAGTTCTGCTATGTGAATGGTATTAAAGACGTGTGATTGGTTTCTTAACACCTTGGGCCCCACTTGGCCGGTTCAGGGTGTTACAAGTGGTATCAGAGCTTTAGGTTATAGATTCTGCAGACTTTAGGAGGATTAATACCAAAGTATAGGTTTGAGTTGGGATGAGGATAGGAACGGGTAGATTAAGGTATTGATAGGAATTTGAGTTTTGTTTTGTAGCCTGGAGGTAGAAATCTCTTGACGAACTTCTATGATTTTCTGAATCAATCGATTGTTTCAGAAAACCACGGTAAATCCGTCAACGATGATGTTTCCAAGTAGAGATATTGAAACTTGGAATTAGGATTTAAAGGTTAAAGATGATTGTGGATAATTTGATGTTCAATGTTTAATTGAGGGTTTGAATATTAGTTTGGTTTTCTATTTTATGATTATGGCTGCCTAGTGCTTATGTATATGCTTGGCACGACTGAGGGGGACACTGCTAGAGGTGCAGGTAATGTGTTTATGTTGAGATAAGTAATAAGTTTTATTTAACTTTGGGTGATGTGATTGTTTACTTGTTAGAATTAATTAAACTCTGTGAATGTGGTTAATAAGCTTTTAATTTGTGAAAATGATAGATTAATGAATTTCAAGGAAAAAATTCTTTTAAGAAAGGGAGAATGTAATAACCCGAACTCATAAAAAAATAAAAGAAAATAAATAAAAGGAAAAAGGGAAAATAAAAGAAAGGGAAAAGGAATTTAAAGGGTAACAAGCAGAGACTCGTCGACAAAGTTGATCTTCTTGTCGACGAACGATCTTATGGGTTTCATTGATGAGTATATGTGTCTCATCGACAAAGATTTACCGAGAGAGGTTTTGGGTGTTTCTAAAATTCGTTGACGAACTCACAATTTTGTTGACAAACATTCTTCTTAAGCTCGTCGACGAATCCACGTGTCTCGTCGACGAAGCTCTGCTTATAAGTAGGAAAGCTTTCATTTTAAGCAAGAAATTCTCTCTCCTCATGTCACTCTCTCTCTACCTATGACTCCCTCACTTTCTCTCTTCGATTTTGGACCCAATTCAACCCGGATTGATGATCAGGAACCACGATGAGGTCCTTAGAAGGATTCTCTACAACATAGGCAGAGCAGATTTTTAATTTGGAGTACTTGGGTACCACTCCAAAACCATGGTAAGTAGGGTATTTTTAATATTAAATAAAGTATTGGGAGTGTGTGGGCTTAGGAGATGATAAATGATAACTATCCTAGGGTTAAACTAATCATGTTAGGATTTTTAGAATACGAGGTCTCATTTTTAGTTCAGTTTTGGCAGAATCTTGAGGAGAAGGTAAGGAAAAAACGTCATAGTAGCTTTTTATTAATTATAAATTGGTTAAATTTGAAAAATAATGATTTTGACTATATTTTATATTTGGGAAAAATCGTGTGGTATGAAAATAACTTTCATAATTAAAGGGTTGCGAGTGCTGTGTGATTATGATTATTGTTCTCTTGTGGTTACTGTTTGGGTTGCTAATTTTGATTGGTTGTGATACAGTTTGGTTGAATAAATACTACTAGATTGTGTATATTATGGTGAATGCATTGATGGGCCTGGATGATTGGTTATGTTATGGATGTGTATTATTCTATGGTCCATGTAAATTGCAATACAATGTTGGCAATGGTATGAGGAGGTCGTTATATCGTACCTGGTATAAATCACCATATAACGTTGGAGTGGTATGAGGAGGTCGTTATATAGACATTTATATAAAAAGGTTAAAACATTGGCAGTGGAATGAGGAGTTTGTTTTACTGATTTACTATGAACAGGGTTGTTTGCGTGGATTTGTAACCTATGATGTTGGGAAGCTTATGTAGTAACCTGTGTGGTTGTGAGTCCTATGTGGACGTTATTTTTTTGTGGATGTGAGTCCTGTGTGGAGTGTATTACTAGTGTGGGTATGGACCCTGTGTGGGTGTGATTGAAGTATGTATGCATCCTGTGTGGATTGGTTGTGATATGCGTATATACATGGATCTTTGTGAAATGATTAGCATTGGGTGTGTGTAACTTTAATTACATAAGTATTTATGGTAAAGTAGAATTCTCCACCCAAGGGCTTGCTGAGAAAGGTGAGTGCCCTGGTAATTTTTGGTGGGTACGAGAGCAAAGGGAAGCTACTTGTATGGGCGAGTAATCTTCCCTATTCTCGAAGACTTTACCTGGATACATAACCCAATAACTTACTGAGTAACACTACAAAAAAACTGGTTTTTAGTGATGAACATATTAGTGACGAATTCAATTTCATCACTAATAGTGTCGTACTAGTGACAATTTTAGTAATCGTTACTAATACGACACTATTAGTATAATCGTTACTAATACGGCACTATTAGTGACGAAATTGAATTCCTCACTAATATGTTCGTCACTAAAAATCAGAAAATAATGCCCGAAAACATTTTTTGCGCATAAATTAACCTGGGAAAATATTAGTGACGATTTCTGGGGTATTAGTGACGAATTCAATCCGTCACTAAAATATAAACATTAGTGATGATTAAATAACCGTTAGTACTATTTTTTTAAGAAAATAAAAAATTTTAAGTTCAGAGTATTAGTGACGAATTTGTAGGTTTGTCACTATTGGTACATTATTAGTGACGGATTTGACAACCGTCACTAATACTTCCTTTCTTAAAAAAAAATTAAAAAAATTTAAGTTTAGAGTATTAGTGACGAAATTTTAAATTTGTTTCCGCGGGATATTTTCCTACACTTTCCCCTCTTGCTCCCCAGCTAGCTCGTCCTTTTCCCCTCTTGCTCCCGCGAACCTCTCTCAGCCTCCCAGTTTTCCCGTCCTACTCGCGCGAACCTCTCTCGGCCTCCCAGTCTCCTGTTGCTCTCACCTAGTAAGCCCTTTTCGCCAGAAATCTACATCCTTAACCTCCTCATTGCTTTCCTCTCACCCCAGGTCAACCTCGAGATCCAATACCTCTCCTACGGCCCCGCCCTCCCCACCCAAGGATCCGACGAGTTTCGCCCCTTCATTCGTCGCCTCCCAGAGTTTAAGTTCTGGTGCGTCGTTTTCTATTTCATCCCTTTTCCTTGCTTTCGCTTTGTTTAGCCTTTTTCTCTTTTTGGTTCAACTGTGTCTAGGGTTCTTTTAATTATCTATCAATTTTGATTTATTATCTTTGCACAAGGGTTTCAAGAAAGCATTTTGACGCACGAACCTGGGGTTTTCTCCTATGGTGCCACCGCCATGTTCAACTTGATTTTGTTTATTTAAAAGGAAAAAAAAAAATTTGAGGAAAATTTTATTGAAAAAATAGTGATTTCAGGTCTGAAATATCTATTGTCGGAAGCTCTGGAAGATATATTGATGATATTGGAGCGTTATTATTATTATTATTACCATGAACTTGGAAAAGCCCTTGTTTTGATTGTTGTTAATAATAACATTAGCCCATTCCTAATGTTATGAAATGGTAAATTGAGCTGCCTTCATCCATTGTGAAACCCGCGGAGAATTGTGTCATTGAGAATAATGATGTTTTTTTTTACCTTAACGCACATTGCACTTTGACAATATCAAATTAATATGTGGAATTTCTCCATTTTTTTCCGTATACCTAATTCATTATTAGGCACATACTAATGGAGCATAACAAACCAGAAGTTTTTTTAAATCTAAAAATATGATTTTCACGACCAAACCTCTTTAGTTTTTGCATTTAGATCTTTTTTCACCTCTGCAAACCACTAGTCTAGGTGGTAAATTTTTACGCTAGCAATTGTTGATAATTCTACTCATTTTCCATGGATTATTTTCTTAAAATCTAAAGATGAAACTTTTTCTAAGTTTTCCTCTTTTTAAAAAAGATATGAAATGAACTAAACTTGCATATGATTTGTTTATGTAGTGATCATGGAAAGGAATTTGAAAATCATGACTTTAACTATTTTTGTACACATATTGACTTTCGCCACAAATTTTATGTACCAAAAACTCTACAACAAAATAAAGTTAATGTTGAATTCAAAAATAGAACATTGGTTAAGATAACAAAACTATGCTTAATGACTATTACATGCCCAAGTATTTTTGAGTTAAGTCTAAAAATATTGCTTGCTATTATTGAACATTAAGCTTATTTGACCTCTTTTGTATAAAACATTATATGAACTATTATTTAGTAGAAAACTTTCAATTAGATATTTTCATTTATTAAGATGTAAATGCTTTCTTTTGATTGAAAAGGATAGCAAATATAAGTTTGATCCTAAATTGGACGAAGGTATCTTTGTCGGATATGCTCTCACTAGCAAATTTATCGAGTTTTTAAGAGAGAGAACTCTAGTTGTAGAAGAGAGCATGCATGTTGTCCACACTAGGCTCAAGTGACCCATTCAATTGCCAACGAGTTTAGTAAACATTTAAAATCAAGTAAGATAGAATACCAAAACATTAGTTATAAAAATAAATATAATTATATATCACGTTTTGCCTAGATTCATACAAATCTAAGTTTAAAGTTCCGATTTGACTCTCTCAAATTCAAGGTAAATATATTTTTAGATATGTCCTTAAAGGTCATAACTAACTTATGTTATTCAAAACAGGCAAATGAATTAATCTTGAATTAGAAGTGAAAATGTCTTCACGATCTCAAGTTTTAATCTTTGGAAGAAGTTTAGAGATGGGGATTAGGGTTCCCCTTTGTGAAGGGGAACCCAATTAATTAATCTAAAAAATATTGGATGGGTGAGTCAACCAACTTATTGGTATGTTACACCTAGTTTAGAGTATATATATAATAGATATGTTAATAACTTACTATAATTAATATTTTATTATCCCTAATTTTATAATAAATGACATACATGTCGCTCTCCAATTGATAAATATGATTATCAGCAGTCTAATTTTAGTAATTTTTTTTTTCAATGGTTGTGTGTGCACAACACAAATTTAAAACTTAAATGATGCAGTAAAAGTGGGTACCATATAATTTTAATTTGTCTTAGACATCAATTTGCAGTCAAGCTATGTTATCTTGGAAGCTTGCAAAGTTCACAACTATTATTTTAGAGGCCTTTTAGTATTACTGTAAAAAATTATGAAAGCGAGAACCAAAATTAGGAACAAAGACCAAAAAAATAAAAAATTTAAAGACTAGCGATGCCCCCTCCTCCATTAAAAATTGAAATATTTTTAGAAAATAGTACACTGAAAATTTTTAATAATGCTGTTAAATATGAGAATTTTTATATTTTATATTTTACTAATGTTGGCACTTAACACATTGAGTTTCTCTATTAAGAGGGAAAATAGTGTCACAAAATTAAAATGTAATGCATTCACCCCAAATTTATTAATTTTTTTTTAAAAAAATACACATTTTTCCAATTAAGTGAAAGCTGCTAAATAAGACAAACTCACTTTAAATGTGAATATGAATATATATATATATATATATATATATATATATATATATATATATATATTATGATATGAATTAGCGTGAAGGCAATGCATTGTATATATGAAATCAAGGCCTGATTCAAGTTAAAAGTAGTTAAATGACAATGAAAACAAAAAAGAAATCAAATCAAATTAGATAATTAATATATTAGATTGGTTTATATAATATATAAAATTAGAAATAAAATGAGGCTAATATATGAGTTTTGAAGAGATTGTTGGAGTTCATTTCGAGTTTAATTTAATTTTAATTGAAATTATTTAAAAATAGTTTGGATGGAGCTTTATTTTCCAAATTGAACTACTGAAATACATGCTTGTGTTGAATGCCAACTGCATAGCTGATGCAGTACATTGTGAATTGCATGCTGGTAGTGGAATTGGGTTCTCGCATGCTCAAACTCACTGGTATCTACATAATACGTATTATTGTGATTTGTTTGCTTGAATCTATCAAGTTTTTGTACGGGAATTTTTTGGGAAATGTTCAATTTACCGACGGCATGCTGCCGAAATTTCGTTAACGTTTGTCCATAATAAAACTATGTACAAAGAAATGTATGCATGATCAGTTAAAACTTAAAGTCATTCTAACTCGTGTCTTTCACGTGTTGAAATTCGTAAGAAAAGAGACGATCTTAGGCTTATAATTGAAAATAAAAAAGACCTGGCTAAGAACAACAATCGTAAGTGTACAGTGAAAGATCAAGAACATATGAAGTAAAATGCCAAATTAATTACTTCCATTTCATGTATTCATTGAAGTTTAGACCCGTCCAAGAACGGTTACTATACATTCATACCTAATCGTACATGTGAGACAAATCAATTGTTATATTTCAATTAATTATTAGTCATACTATGTTGACTAATAATCACTTGAACATGTTAATTATTTGTTTCACTTACGATTAGTAATGTTTGTATTTCAACCATTCTTGGATTGTCCAATGTGAACAGTTCAGGAAGTTGTATTTACATTGTTGTCATCGTTCACGCTTTGTCAATTGTCATTATATATTTCGAGCGCGTCTCTACTTGTATTCTTTGGTTGCATAGTAGGGTGTTGTGACAATTTGTAAGTGATGGAAAACTAGCAACATGTTCACTTCCCCCATCTCGTGTACTTGGAGAGACATAGGGAGATGCTACCGAAATTTATAACGACTACGACGAAGGAATTTGAGCAATCGATCACAATGTAAATGCAACATTCCTTAATGGGATAAGATTCGTACCCTTTAGAGTATGATGGCTGATATAGGATTCACGATGCATACGTTATAAACATTATGAGAACCAGAATAATAACACCATTTACTTGAACATATTATAGGGTAATTAATGAACATGGACAAGAGTCGGATGAACACTCAGGGTAGGTTTTTGCCAGAATACGTGAAAATGGTACATGATTTCATAGAGTTCGCTCGTCCTCATGTAAACAAAGCCAATAGAATAAGGTGTCCCTTCAAGAAATTCCAGAACATAACATTCAAACACATTGATTTGGTCCATTCACATTTATTAGACTTTGGAATGGAGAAAAGGTACACAACATAAGTGTTCCACGGTGAAAATTATGCAGTTCAGAGCAATGATGATAACGATGAAGATGTGGGGGCAAATATAGTTGGTGGCGATACTTTTTGGGAAGGGGTAATTGAAATGTTAGGTGACTTGCAAAAGGGGATTGCAATGGACACAGGCGATGTGCTTGTGTCGCATACTGGTGATGAATCTACTTCAGCAAGTACCATACCTTGCGATGCTAGCACATTGAATCAACTCGGTAAGCCATTTTCTAATCTCATGAGGGATGCACGGGTACCCCTATATCCAAACTATAAAAAGTTCTCAAAATTAGAGTTTCTGATAAAGTTGCTTCATGCAAAGACAATGCATGGGTTATCTGAGAGCGTATTCAACATGCATCTAAGTCTCATTAAGGCAGCACTGCCTAATGGTAAAACACTTCCCAAGTCTTTTTATAAGGCGAAGACATACATGCGTGAATTGGGTCTCGGTTATACTCTAATACAAGCATGTAGGTATGATTGTGCACTCTTTTATGATGAACATGAAAATGCAAACGAGTGCCTAGAATGTGGTGAACCGAGGTATACAACTGATCAAAAGAAGGGTAAAAAATCCCCAAAAAAGTTTTGCAATATTGTCCATTAATACCGCGGTTGCAACGATTGTATATGTGCAAAAATACTGCTACATATATGTGATGGCATCAAGAGAAATATCTTCAAGATGGAAACACCCTTAGCCATCTAGTGGACTCTGAAGCTTGGGCCGATTTTGATAAAATGAATCCGTGGTTTGCTAGTGATCCTCGCAACATCATACTTGGCCTTGCTTCAGATGGGTTCAATCCTTTCGATAACATGAACAACCCATATAGCATGTGTCCAGTTATGATGATGTCATACAATATGCCACCATGGCGATGTATGAAAGAACCTTTCATTTATATGTCTCTGCTTATTCCCAGACCGAGAGCACCTAGTAATGATATTGATGTTTACCTATGTCTGTTAATTGACAAGTTGAAGGAATAATGGGAAAAAGGAGTGGAGACATTCGATGTGGAAATCGGGACAACATTTCGGATGCATGCTGCAGTTTTGTGGACAATTAATGATTTCCTCGCATACAGCAACCTATCAGGTTGGAGCACAAAAGCTTACTTAACATGCCTAGTATGTAATAAGGATGCTGGGTCCTTATCCTTGAAGCATGGCCGCAAGTTATGCTTTATGTGTCATCGCCATTTTCTATGAACTGGACATCCTTGGAGGACTCGTGGCGTCAGAAGCTTCAATAGAAAACCTGAACGAAGGTCGCCGCCAAAGCGATTAAGTGGGGAAGAGATATTAAACCAACTAAGGTTGATCGGAGATGTGAATTTTGGGAAACCACCGACCAGTAGAAAAATAAAATGCGCTAAATGGAAGTTGAATTGGACAAAGAGAAGCATCTTCTTCGAGTTGCCATACTGGAAAGATCTTCTACTACGCCACAACTTGGATGTCATGTACATCGAAAAGAACATTTGTGAGAATGTCATTGATACATTACTTGATATAAATGGGAAGACAAAGGACACCGCAAATGCTCATCGGGATATGGAAGATATGGGAATACGACCTGAGTTGCACCTGTTTCGTGATAGGGACAAAATTCTCATGCCATCAGCTTGTTACACATTTTCAAAGGACGAGAAGAATAAATTCTTCGAATGGTTGAAATCAGTAAAGTTCCCCAATGGATATGCATCGAACATAGTTCGATGCATAAACATGAATGAAGGGAAGATTCTAGGAATGAAAAGTCATGACTGTCAGATCCTTCTATAATGGATTCTACCCATTTTCCTTCATGGAAACTTGACTGAAGATGTTCGCTCGGTGCTGATTGAGCTGGGAATCTTTTTCGGTAGTTGTGCTCCAAAAAATTGAGCATAAACGTACTTGAACGGTTAGAGGATGACATCATGATCATACTATGCAAGCTGGAGAAAATATTTCTGCCAGTATTTTTCAATGTGATGGTCCACCTAACTGTCCATTTACCAAAAGAGGCCATAATTGGTGGACCGGTTCAATATCACTGGATGTATCCTATTGAGAGGTAAATTATAAAGTCATTGTATAATGGTGCATATGATTTTCTTATTTTTATTTTCCTTTTCTTTATTGTGTCTTCAAATCTATAATGCTACGTAAAATGCACAGGTTCTTGTCCACTTTTAAGGGGTACATGCGCAATAAGGCATGGCCGGAAGGTTCAATCGTTGTGGCATACATTGACAGTGAATGTCTTGCATTTTGCTTAATGTATCTGTATGATATTGACACAATGTTCACTCGTGAGGAGCGAAATGTAGATGTTCATGCTATTAATGCTGAAGATGAAGAACCCAGCGGCTCTATATTTCGAGAAAATGTTTGGCCTCTTGGTGCACGAGTTTACAATTTCATTGATATAGACGACCTACAAAAGGCTTATTTTTATGTCCTCAACAATTGTGATGAAACTGTTCCATATATCGAGTACGTGGTTCCAAACTCCTTACTTTGCATTGTATTTACATATGCATAATTATATATTTAGTTGACAATAACATGTACTACTATTGCATATAACGAACATAAAGTTGAACTTTTGGCCCAAAATGAACGGAATGTTGACGAAAGATATAAGAAGGAATTTATCAATTGGTTTGGGAGTTATGTAAGTAACAAATACTGCTTGAGTGAGAAGCAATGTATGTTTTCACTATTGACAGTTTATTTTTCTAAATTACTGTTTATTGAATAGATAAAAGTCATGTATTACAATAAGGAACCAAGGGCAAGTAAAGATTTGCTCGTTGGCATGTGGCCTCGATCAACGAGTTAACCGCTACAGCGGTTGCATTGTCAACGGGTTACGATTTCATACAAAGTCCCTCAAACTGCATAGAAGAACCCAAAATAGTGGGGTTATGGTGTTAGGCACAGAAGGAGATGAAGAAATTGACTACTTTGGTGTGCTGGATGACATTATAGAGCTTACCTATGGAGCAAACAGACTCGTCCACCTGTTCAAGTGTACCTGGTGGGACATCGGCAATAAAAAGACTGGGACAAACATCGACGCCTACTTTACCAATGTCAATTTTAGTAAGACCTGGTATCAAAATGACCCTTTTGTGCTTGCGACGCAGGCAGAACAAGTGTTTAACCATAAAGACACCAAATTGAAGGGTGAATGGAATGTGGCCCAAAAGATTCCTCCCCGAAGTTTGTACACTATTACAGAAGTTGCAAATGGTGAGATAAGTGCCAATGAGACTGCATTCCAAGAAGATGAGCCATCTGTCAGTGCAGCAGCGCAATCTACTGCAAATGTTGTCGAAGAAGGCGCTGATCCTATACCATTGCATAGGGATGGTGCCACAGCAGAACACGTAGGGACTGCTAACATTACAATTGAACTTTCTGTAGACGTTCACTTTATCGACGATGAGGAAACTGATGGGGAAGATGAAATAGGGGTCGAGTACAGTAGTGAAGAGGAAGACACTGAGGCTGATACCGATATTGAGAACGTATAAGGGGGTAAGCATGTTATTTTTGTTACTATGTATCTGACATGTGTAAATAACTTAAAATATATGTATGATGCATCCATCTAATATTCGTACTTCTTATATTTACTTATTTACTAATTTGCAGATATGGCACCAGGAGGTCGACGTTGGAGACTTCCTTTCAGGCACACGAGTACATCGCATGAGGATGATCCAACATCCTTGAGACCGGCGAAGCCCATCGGTCCTGATGCAACGGCACCATTGTCTGAGCCATCGGCACCTGGCCAGACATGGATACCACTTATGCGACTGATACGCAGGGTGAGTTGGCGACCGTGATGAGCAGTGTTGGTATGGATAAGATTAATTTATTTACATGTCAACTTTTGATGATAATTATTCGCGTGTATGATTATAATGTTGTTCTTAAATTAACTATGCTTTCAGCATCTACGTCCACAGTCAGGTCAGGTTGTGGTGCAGTGAAGAACATGTCGCTGAAAAAGCACCTGGGCAGGACAAAACAACGGATTCAGATCGACATTCCTCCAGGATACACTGCCCCATTGAATGATTGGTGCACCGCATGGATGAGGGAGCTCAGCATTATATGTCGACAGTATGCTCTAGTTACCATATTCAGCTCGCCGCAGGTGACTCAGGAGCAGCACATGGTTCTTTACATGCGCATTTTAGTAAGTTACCAAACCTTATAAAGTTGTTTTTAATTCAAATATTTTTTTACTTTTAATATACTAGCCAATTAACAACTGTCTAACATTGTAATTGTATTACCTATATATGCAGGAGGAGTTTGATATGGACATCCTCAAGGATGACCATGAGAAGAGGGCGGTCGATGTCCAATTGTGTAATAAATTTAAGATCTCTCACTAAAAAATGCGCTCCTATTTTTGAGTGATGGGAGATGAAGCAGAAGCGTGGCCATATGAAAAGATATCCAAAGAGGATTAGGAGGTGGTGTGTCGCCATTTCCGTGACCCATGCTATCAGGTGATGTGTTTTGTATTATAATCACAAATTTTTCACAATGATTTCGCTAATAAACCGTCATTTCATCTTCCTTGTAGGCCATATGTGAAACAAATGTTGTGAACCGCAGCAAACTCCCTACGACGCATTGTGGTGGATCGAGGCTATTCGTAAATCATCGCTAGGTAATTACTATATATAAAACTATCTGACCATTACATGACATAATACTAATGATGTCTTATATGATAATGTAGCGTGATCCCAAGACTGGCGCAGAGGAGCCGCTACTGGATCTTTATCAGAGAACACACCAACAACGATCGGGGGACTGGTGCGAAGGTGCGTAGGATAGACATGTAAGTGAAACAAAAGATTTAGTTTATTACTTTATTCAAAACATCAAAGTTTTAGTCTTACTTATTCTTTTTTATAATTTTCTTGACTTAAATTAGGCACGGATGGTCGAGCTGAGGGATGCATCTGTTTCAGAGGGGAGTCAACACATAACAAATTTCGAGATCACTTCCCAGGTGCTTGGGCAATGAGCGGGGGGCTAGGTGAAAGGTCTTGTAAGTGGATACATTACCCCAACAACATCATCATCCATAAGTGCGGTGGCTTGTGCAGAGATGGAACGAGGGCGTCGAGAGGCCAAGTATGATAAGCAAGAGATGGCTCGACAGATGTAGATGATGGAAATGAAGAACGCGCAATTGTGCGGCACCGTCTCTAGCTTTCAAGCCAGATGCAAGCCATGATGGATAAGCAAGCGCGGTTCGAGGAAATGATGCGCTAATCTCTGATTAGAAGGTATGTATGGTACTTATAGCTTAACATAGTACTTGTGCAAAAGTATTTTATGATTTTTTCTATGTTATAATATAGCGAAATTTTCAATAATTAACGAATACTCATACTAGCTCCTCTGAAGTGCTTTATACGTTATTCTAACTTGGACACTAAAAACCATTAAGCTGAGTGTTAGGGGGTGACAGTAATGGGGTCCATTTTTTTGGGGGGGTGGGGTAGATAGCATTACATGTATTCACTAGGAAAAGTACAAATTTAGGGAAGAACTAAAGTCTCATATTTGGGGCAATTTTTATATTATGTAGTTATAGATAGTTTGCATGAATAATGCAAAAATTTAATATTACAAACAGATATGACTTGAGTATAATATTATTTTTTATTCTTTCTTGTTTCACAAAGTTCCATCAGTGTTGCACTTTTTGGATGCATCATCCTTATGAAAGCATCCTCCTTGTGGATGTGCTTATGCATCCTCTCTGCAGATTCAACCTCCTTTTGGATGCATCCTCCTTGTGGATGCATCTTCGTTTTCGATGCGGCTTCCTTTTGAACGGACCGTCGTTTTGGATATGTGCTCCTTCTAAATGCATCCTCCTTATGGATCCATCATGCTTTTGGATATTGTCATTTCTAATTACTTGATATGGTTGCATAATGCGTACATGTTTTTTTTTTTTTTCTATTGTTATTATAGTTGTATATCTTGTTCAGTTGGGAAATTTTCATATGATAGCTATTCATCTTGTTCGAATGATAGCTTTACTTCTTGGATATTCTGAATTTAATGGATACATGTACTACTATTGTGAATTGTTGATTGCTACATGATTGCATGTTAGTCTAGAATGTCTCCTACATGGCGGATGCAGTTGATGTGTATTGCATGCTGGTAATGGACATAGGTTCTCGTGTGCCTTAAACTTCTTATAAATGACTTATTTGAAGATATCAAGTGTAGGTTTTATGGAAAAATGTCCAATTTACAGACGGCATACTGCCGAAATTTCGTTAAAATTTTTCCTAAAAAAAAGAAAACCATGTACACCAATAATTATGATAAGCTTCAATGTTAAAATATTTTTGAAAGGATGAGTGAAAGTTAGGAATCATAAGAAATGAGGCAATATAGGCTTAGTTCATTTAAAGAAGCATTCATTTTTATGTTTTTGGTCCGATAAGCCTAAAGCATTCATTGTCGAGCCGAAATCATTGAAAATATTATAAAAACTTGGCTAAGGATTTGAAAATTTGAAAAAGGCATAAGTTGAATATATACATAACTCAGAGGGAGCATCATTTTCATAATTATTTAAATTAAATGCTCTCATCATCTCATAACGTTCATGTCCAAATGCTTAGATGAATAACAATACTACACTGAACTCAATACTATCCACTGTTCTCTGCTATTTATATTCTGAATTTAATGGATACATGTATTACTATAATGAATTGTTGATTGCTACATGATTGCTTGCTAGTCTAGAATGCCTCTTGCATGGCGGATGCAGTTGATGTGTATTGCATGCTGGTAGTGGATATAGGTTCTCATGTGCCTTGAACTTCTTATAAATGATCTATTTGAACCTATCAGGTGTAGGTTTTATGGGAAAATGTCCAATTTACAGACGGCATGCTGCCAAATTTTCGTTAAAATTTCCCCCCCCCCTAAAAAAAGAAGAAGCCATGAACACCGATAATTATGATAAAATGAATGTTAAAGTAATAACGATTGGATTGACATCTCCATCAGTCCTAATTAATATATTGCGCAGATAAGGTCAAATTCTAAGTTGGATTCATCTAACAAGTGGATAGGTAAATGTAAATATTGCCCACATAGCCACATTCACCCTCCCTCCATCTATGCTTCAAATTTCAAGTTTTGAAAATCCGTAGGAATGCCAAGATGTGACACAAATTAGGGATTTGTCTGGACATATGGGTTGCAATGTCACTGTAGAGAAGAACAAAAAAATGTGAAAAAAAACGGTCCATGCACGAGATCACCGATGAAAGCGCCTAGGGCATATTTTATTTTCCACGATTTTCTCAGCTACCAAACAAATGACCAACTTCATGTCCATTTGACTGGCATATTTTACTTAGTTCTAATATTTTCTCATTAAGACTTGAAAAGATACAAACTTGCTCATGCCAGTTCATGACTTTTTTCTCCATGAATCTTCCCATTTCCCTCCTCTGCAAACCCCACAATCACAATTTAGAGTTTTATTTCAAGTAGAGCAATAATGCTTGTCTACGAAACAGTAAAACATGCTAATGGACACGTGTCACCGACTGGATTTATTCGCTGCATCCCCTTCCCCATGCAATGCTAATACCTCATTAAGTCATTGTGCAAATCCCCCATAGACTAATCTCATGCTGCGTTCCAGAGCATGCATTTTAGATCTTAAATTTAGATTTAAATAGACTTTAATAAATTTCAATATAATTTTATGTTCCTCGTGGTTAGAGACACTTTGGACTTGAATTTACGTTGAATTTAAATAAAACGTAATATCAAATTGTATTAAAATTTATCCAAATCCATTCAAAATGTTTGAAATCTATGCTCTCTAACGCAACGTTACATTTTTCATTATTGATATTACTACCGTACAAATTATGTAATATACATCATTATGAAATCTTTGCAAATTTGTTATATCGTATAATTATTTTTCTTGATTATACTGAGTGTCAGCTCTCCTCTGTTTGTATACTAATTTTTTTTAACGACTCTTAATTTGTAGGATTCGCGACTGTCATAACATCAGCACGAGGCCATGCATGCATGCACTACAGTCGTCAGATGCAACTTTTGACTATTTCTTTATAATTTTTATTGTTATTTGAACAAATGGAGTTTTTGTATTTTAATTTGAATTTGTACTAGTATTTGTATTTGAATTTTGAATATTTTTAAATAATTTTTGTTATCTGAACATATGTTATTTCTTTATTTTAATTGAATTTGTATTTAAATTCAAAATTTTGAATGATTTACGAATTTTGTAGTAATTATGGTTTCAGTTTATGTATTCGAAAATGTAATTACAAATTTTTATATAAGAATTGATGATTAAAAAAAAATTAGTATTAAAGGTTTTTTTATTTTTTTAATTATTGGTGAAGGATTCAAATTCGTGACTAATACCCTACTACTAGTGACGAATTTGACACCTTCACTAATGTCAGGGTATTAGTGACGAATATAAAATTCGTCACTAATAATAGGGTATTAGTGACGAATTTGAATCTTTCACTAATGTCAGAGTATTAGTGACGAATCTATAATTCGTCACTAATACCAAACTATTAGTGACGAATTTCAATCATTCACAAATACCCTACTTTTAGAGACTAATTTATAATTCGTCACTAATACCCTACTAGTAGTGACGAATTTCTAATTCGTCACTAATACCCTACTATTAGTGACGAATTTGAGTTGAGTCGTTCTAGACTATATAGTGATGGTATTAGGGTTTTAGTAATAATGGAGTATTAGTGACGGTTATAATCCGTCACTAATACTCCATTATTAGTGACGAAATTTTGAATTCGTCACTAAAAGTTAGTAGTAACGGCACATATAGCAACTATTTTAAAACTGTCACTAATACCCTAATTTTTTGTAGTGTAAGGTGAGTGCCCTAGCATTAGTGTTAGAGCAGAGGGAAGTTACTTGTATGGGCAGGTAAACTTCCTTATTCTCGGGAATTTTCTCTAAAAACATTTATGTGGTGTGTATGTTATCAGATGTCAATGATGTGATTGATGATGTGGATTCTTTGGTTCTAATAATATTGAATAACAGATGATAATATTTTTTAATGTATTAAACTCTCTGCCATACACTGTTATAGCTTTTTCTTCCATACTGAGAGGTGTCTCACCCCGGCAATTTAATATTCTTTTCAGGTCCTTCAGGTCATCGAGCTTGGAAAGCTCCAGGGCCGGGTTTAGTTTTGTGAGTGGTTAAAAGAATGGATATATGTAAAGTTCTATGTTTAATTTTTTTTTTTCTAGATATGTAATATGAAGAATTTGGTTATACTCTTCTTTTGGGTTTTTATATAAGTATATAGTACTTTGGTATTTCATTTGAGGTTGTTCAAATAATTCTGCTGCGCGAATGGTATCAGAGACGTGTGATTGGTCTCGTAACACCCTGGGCCCCACTTAGTGTGTTTGGGGCGTTACATTGAAGACTTAGGCTTTAGAGGACCAAAAAGTCACAATGAATATTTCTTCAGGGTCATAAGCCTAATCTACCTCTTTTCTTATGAATTTCAATGCGTGAGAGGCACAAGTTCGAATAGCTTCTAATTTTAAATGTTCATGCATGGGTCTCTTATATATTTGTACCTCCATCAAGATTGAAACCTATAGTTGTTATTTTATTCATTCAAAGGAAATGAAGCTCTAAATGATTTGACTTGAGGTTTCGGAGCTTGTGAAAGGAAATAGGATAAATGCTCTTAAAGATTTAAATCACTACTGAGTTCCGAAGAGTATTTTGGAGAAAGCAGGACATTTTTCAAAATATTTTTGTGTTGGTAATCATGTCCAAGCTTGGGCAAAGAGCAATATGGAGTATACAAATTTCTTGAACATAGCTCTTTGGAGATTGGAAAGTATCCTTTAAATATGATTACTATTTTGAGCAAGGATACAACCCAAGGAGTAGGCAAAATCTTTACCTGAAGTGATCGTGGTATTGTAAAGATTTCCTAAGAAAATAACCAAAATTAAAGAATTTTACAATATAATCACAAAGGGAATAATTTAATATGACCAAAAAAAAACTTTAATCCCTTAAAGGATGCCCCTAATTTGATTCACAAAGGTTGTCTTTCGATAAGCACCTGTAGGATAGGATTTAACGATCATTGGTGCTTACGGCTAGAGTGATGACAAAATTTTGATTTAGCATTCAGGTCTCTAAGATGAGCTTAGGATAAGATGATACTTAATATGTGATACATTTCCTAAAGCTCAAGCTTATGCAATGGACAACGTATGCTTAACTTAAGATTTGTACATTCAAGCATGGATTAAGCATTAAGAATTTTATACTAGGCATAGTTGCCTTGTCCATTTGGAAGTGGATTTCATAGAGCATGCTTCTGAGATTTTCTGCAAAACAATATTTATGTATTTCATCTCAGAATTGAAAGGTTCCAAATATTTTAGCTAGTTATGCTTTCAACCTTTACTTTGAGCATTTTTCTTTTTTAGTTCAAAGTTTGCATGCTATAGCCAATATTTTCATATCTTACCCAATCATCATAATATATATGCATTAAGTTTAGATTAAATAAATATAGCTTGAGTCTTCATATTGGCTTAAAAAATCTTCTTAGATTCTTAGTATGGATGAAGCATATACTAAGACTTTACATTTTGTGCACAAAAGCACTTGCCAAGCCTTTTAGTTGTCACTACTCTTAAACCTAAAAACTAAGGAAGAATTAAATAATTATGTAATTCTAATTTGAATCCAATCTTCCTTTTATCCTAAGGAATTAGCTTCCATGATTACCCATATCATTTCCTTATCTAAGCCTCTGACACTTTTAAATAAACAATTGAAGCAAACATGCCCTTTTCTTTTGTAATATAAGCAGGCTTTATGTGCATGTGAAATATTATGCTTACATATGCTATTTTTACTTAGTAAGGCATGAGTATGCATTTGATAAACTAAATATGAACGCTTTTTTAAAATATTGTTCTTTTTTAACTCTTAAGGGTTTATCGGAGTTATCTTCTTTACTTGTGGATTTGAAAATCATTCCAGAGTAATTTTTAGTTTTTCTTTGTAAGCAAATGATTTTCAAAACTTTCACAATGTTTTTCTTTTCTAAGGTGGCAAGATATTGTCTTATATTTTCTAATTGCGTTGCCCACCTTTTATTCTAATTTTTCAAGATTGCTTTCTTCTTAGACATCCTAACTAGCAACTTATGTATTTTCCCTAAAATATTTTCTATTTGTTTGCAAGAAGGCATGCTTTCATCTTCATTGCATGATTCATCACAAGATATAATACAATAACAGTTATATGAATCAATGCATGCATCATCAGCAGTATTATCACAACATTCAACAGATTATTCAATGTATGATGTATAGTAACTTTCAACACACGAATCATCCATAAACATAGCGTGAGGATCATATACCTTTTAATCTGCTGAAGCTATTTCCCCACGATTTACCACTACCTGATTATTTGTGCTTTGGGCTTCCAGAGTGGCGGTCTCTTTTACCTAGGTCACTCCATATCTCCTATCCAGCTCCTCCCATATATCCCTCGTAGACTTACATGCCATAATCTCAAGAAGGAAATTAGAACTTAAAGCACAATATAACATATCTGTGGCATATAAATTCGCATGCACAAATCTAATATCATTTTCATTCGTTTGCATACAAGTTCCTCTAACAATCACCTGCCAGACCCTATAATCCATTGATATTTTAAATACACTCATTCTAATTTTCCAGGAGGTGTAATTGACACCACAAAATACAAAAGGCCTAGAAGGTGACTATTGACCCTATAGGTCATATCCCGGTTTTGATAATGACAAATACTCAAGTATTTGATGGCTTTTAAGTTTGTGTGCAGGTTCTTATTAGAAAGTTTATATTTGATGGCACATGAAAGCTTGAAGCCTAGAGGCCCTGAAGATTCGTTGATGTTGTAATTTACATCATCATTTAATTTGGGTCTGTAATAGTAATTAGGAGAAAAAAGTTTGTAATATTTAATGCATGTCATGTATGTAGGAACTATAAGCACAAAGACCTTAGAACGACTTTAGGTCCCTACACAAAATCATGACCTTAGTAAGACCTTAAGGATCACCCTTCGGTCGACCGATGTCGGATTTTTTCGGTGTCCTCAAAACAAAAAAGGCCTAGAATGACCCTAGGACACTCACACATGCACATGCACATATATGATCCTTAAGGTCTTACTAAGGTCATGTTTTTGTATAGGGACCTAGAGTCGTTCTAAGGTCTTTGAGCTTGTAGTTCCTATATGCATGATATGCATTAAATATTACAAACCTTTTTCTCCAAATTACTATTACAAGCCCGAATTGAATGATAATATAAATTACAACATCAACGAATCTTTAGGGTCTTTAGGCTTCAAGCTTTCACGTGCCATCAAATATAAACTTGCTAATAAGGACCTGCCCACAAACTTGAAAGCCATAAAATACTTGAGTATTTTTCATTATCAAAACCAGGATATGACCCATAGGGTCAACAATCTCTCCTTTTTTTATGATGACAAATACTTGCCTACTTTTACCCCTTTTGGCAACAGCAAAAATGGCCTAAATAAACATTAAGTATATAGGCAAATAATCATCTGAATACAATATATGTTTGAGAAAAGGTTTTTAGAAAATTCGGCAGCATGCCATTTGAAAACAGAACATTTTTCCCAAAAATACCTGTATACAAGTGACGTGATTGAGTAATATATTGAAATTAGATTCACAACTACTTACTCAAATAGTCCAATATTCTCAACACATAAAATAAAGGTATAATTTTCAGTCATTCAAGAAATATAATAGCTATACAATGCAAAAAGAATGACAAAGATAACCTCAGCAATTAAGTACACAAACAATATAACTGGTTATTTAAATGGTTTAAATGTCATGAAAACAATGTAAGACCATAAGCATACACAAACCATTTGCAATTGAAACATATCATAAGACTCGTGAAAGATTTAAGTTAAAGGCACATGGCATATGATACCAAAAAAAAGGTTTGAGCATAAAAACAGTCTAACAAGTTCGCATGCATTTTCATATGAAATTACTGAAGCAATTATGCAATTTTAAAAAAATAGATATGCATATAATAAATATATATCCCCCTTTGATATTCGCAAAAAAAAATACTGGGGGTGCTTGCTGAAAAATGAAACTTTAATTTAATGCAAGCAAGCAACATTTTCTAGTTTTTTAATTAAGCACAAAAACTGAAATATAACCAGAAAATCATAACCATAATGATCATAAAAATTTAACAATCACATGCAAGATCATATGGCAAATCAAGTGACTATCGAAACAACATATTTCAAATTTATGATTTTTAATAAAGCATTTCATTTAAACATATGCCACACTTGATTCAACAACAGATCTAAGCTAAACATATTTGTGAGCAAAAAAAAAATAGGAACTTATGTTTAGATGCTCCCCCTATCAATTTGAGTACGTGATTAGATGCTCCCCCATATACTCTTCCATTGATCATTCTATTGCAAACCCTTTTTGAGAAAGAGTATTTTGAGTTGTTCCATATAATTCCCACATGCTTATACTCTCATATAAGTGCATTGAATTTGATTTTAGTGAGAGTAAGCCTAGAGGTGTTCCTAGTAATTTAATTCATAAATTCATTTGTGGGAAACCTTCTTAAGCTAGTGAGTCTTTGCATTCTCATTGTAAGACTCAAAAGCTTGTCTTGTGTTGTGAATAAAAATATTTTTGACAAAGCTTGTTTTTCAAAAATATCTCGTGCTTGAGCTTTTGAAAATCTTGTTTGAGATATTTGATTTTCATATTAAAGGTTAAGCAAGGATTTTTTCCAATGATTTAATTTGATAAATCTTATGTGGGAAAAATCCTATAGTTAAGTGGGTCTTTGTATTGTTATTGCAAGACTCATTTGGGCTTATATTTTTGTGTGCAAAAATATTTTACAAACTTATTTTTGAATATCTCCTTGTGCTTGAATATTGAGAAAATATTGTTTTGAGATATTTAGAATACTCTTAGTAGAAATCTTTGAAACCCTAAACTTATAATTGAGATATATTGATATAAAGTTTCAAAGATAGTCCTAGTATACACTCTTGTGCTTATTTGAGAACACACATTATAGTGAATGTAGATTGCACACATTCACATCACTGAGCTTATAGTTCCTATCATGTTGATGTGCATTTTTTTAGTGACTGTGCATAGTGATACAAATCTGCTTGTTGGAGAAGCACTGAAATTGTACACGAAATTTATATTGTAAATCTATTGTTTTCCAGGCATGGGCTGGAAGAGCGAGACTAACCCTGTTGAATAGTCCCAGACTAGCTTAGACCCGGTTAGGAAAACTAGGTGCGCCATCCTAGTAAGGCGTGTTGGTTGAGGTTAGCCCTTTGAATTGACCTGATTGTAAATGGTTCCACTTCACCCATTAAGTGAGCTTTAGTGGAACCCTCGGGCTTGCAAGCTAGAGGTGGGAACGTAGGCACAATTGGCCGAACCCTGATAACATATCGTGTGTCTGTTTATATTTTCACACTTTATATTTACCGCACATGTATGTTATAGTGTGAATAATGCACATAAATAAAATTTTTGCATGTTATATTTGGCTGAGCATTTGGGATTGCATAGAAAGACCCTAGCTTGTGATATTTTGCTAACATTTGTTTTAACCTAGGAATAAGTTTTAAAATTCCAATTTACCCCCCCCCCCCTCTTGGGGTTGCACCAAAGCTAATAGTGACTTTCCCTCACCAAATGAGGATATACCAAATTGAGCCATTGTGATATTTTACAAAAACGTTTAAGTCTATGCAATGAGGCTTTGATACCAATTGATGTAATTGGTGTTATCCCAAGAGGGGATGTGCATTGGAAATTTAAAAGTTCCTAGGTCAAATAAAGATCATATTCAGTATTACGCAACCTAGGGTATTTTTAAATAGATTCCAATTCCCACCAATATAAAACTAAGCAGACAAATAAACAGATCAAGCATGCTCAGTACTTCCCATTCATTCACAACACTTAAGGTATAAACATTCAAGTGCGGAAATTTAAATAGCAAAGGAAAGAGAGTGACACAAAATATGTTATCGGGGTTTAGCCAAACTTGCCTATGTCCCCGCCTCAAGCTAACAAGTAAGAGAATTCCACTAATGCTCACTTAGGGGTAGAGTGTCATTGCTTACAAACCTCCTCTCCTTACTGGGTGAGGAATACCCCAGCTCACATTAATAGGGCCGAGCCTAACCTATACAACCTCTCCTTCACAAGGTGGAGTACCTAGTTCTCCTAACTGAGTTTGAACCAATCTAGTGCTATCCTAACTAGGTTTGAACAAATCTAGTGCACATTATAGGCTAGTGCAATGCTCGTCCAACCACATATCGGGAATACAACAATAATAAATTTATGTACAAACAAATTGCTTCTAAAATAAGCAGATGTATAAAAATTTAAGCTCAAATGCACTCACATATGATATCATATGATATGAAATAAAGCTCATGTGAGTATGGGTAATTTTATCAAATCATTTTTTAATATTTGAAAATGATATATATAATAAAGTACTTTAAATATTTTAGCACTAATAAAAATTTTTTCTCAAAGGATTTTGTTTTTCAAAAAAAAAAAAAAAAGGAGAACCTAGGGTTTTTGCTCTCAACAAACGTTTGCGCAAATATTGATATATGATCTTTGACAACATAAAATATGAAAATAAATCATTTTTTCAAAGATCTTGATAACCCAAATGCTTTCTTCAAAAATGATATTGAAAAATTATTGTTTAGGAAAGCTAGAGTATATGCTCAAAAAGATTTTGCAATAAAAACAAATCAGCTTCGGAATCTTGCAATGAATATGCAAAGATTCACAAGCTATAATGAGTTTTCTCCCACAAATATTTATCAATAAAATAAGTGGAGAAGCTCTAAGCTAACTCTCAAAAAATGATAGTCAAAAAGAAATGAAAAGGTGAGAGTATATGCTTTGAAAAAATAATATATATATATATATATATATATATATATATATATAGATGCCCAAACAAATGATTTCTTAAACAATCTTCAGGAGCAATTTATTTGCTAATGAAGAGAGTTAAGAAAAGAATTGAAGCTCTCTTTCAATTATGATTTTTCAAATGAAAATGGAAAGAGAGTAAAAATTTAAGTATAAAATTGGAGAGAATTTATGGGCTAATCAAGTACTAATTAGGAGTTATGTAAAGTTATTTATAGAATTCCCAAGTTTTTTTACCATTGGGAACACAGAGGGAATTTTAGAAATTGTTAAATTAAAATTTAACCCTTATTTGCGTAGCAAATATTCGAGAACCCAAGAGGTTCGGTCGACCAGTGCTTGCAACGGTCAGCTGACCTCATATAAAATATTTATAGTTTACTTTGGGTTCGGTTGGTCGTGGGAGATGATCGGTTGGCTGGCCAAGACGGTTTGCTGAACCTTCATAGGTTCGGTCGCCTAAGGGAAAGGGGCAGTTTGTCGAGAGGACAATGCCAGTTGGCTATCCAATTTTAAAACGTAGAGGCCCGTTGGCCGAGGTATAAGAAACATGCCAATTTTAAGAAGGTAGGGCGGCTGAGCATTTACATGTAAAGGAGGATCGGTCAGCTGACCAATAAAAAATAAATTAAAATAAAGGGTTCTGTCAGCCGAAGAATTTTGAACATACAACTGTTGGTTGGCCAAGGTCAGTTGAAACCTTAAATTTGGTCTTCTTTTTTACCCTAAATTCATTTTGAAAAACCCCTTTTTGATCTTAGCAATTTTAGGAAAGGTTTTTCTTTGAAACATGTTGGCCCCTAAGGTCTTTCTACGGCCATCACCGAGCTTTCATCCACTTCATACATCCAATGCATTATTACAGACCAAATAGAAAACAAAATGCATTACAAATAAAATATATGTCTTCATTTCCTTTGCTCTTCACTTCATGGAATATGCCAGACAAATTGGTCTTTAAGTCCCATCCTGGCTTCCATCTTCCCTTTGTCTTATATGCATCCCAAAATAATAAACATGTTCAAGCATTCAAAAACACATGAGATCCTTGTGCTTCATTAGCATCAAAATAGAGATCGGACTCAAAAATTCAACAGAACATGTTTCTATTATGATTGCATAAAAAAGAAAAAAAAAACTTTTTAGGTTGTCAAAATTTTTTTTTATATGGAAATTCAATTTTAGGTGGTTGACCAGCCCACGTTGACAGTCAACCGACCACTTCCTCATTTAAAAATGTAGCCATTGACTACAGGCTGTTGAACATACCCAGCAAATGGTCAACTACCAAATCCTAAAAGTGTTTTCTTTTTTGCATTCTCTGTAGATTTTTCTTTGAGATTTCAAACATTTGGTATTTATACACATAGTAAAGCACATTTTATTAATGTTAATTGACTTTTCATTAGAGTTTTCACGTTTTCTCTATAATAAAAGAAATCAATTTTTCATCAAAGTAATGGGATTTGGAAGTATTCATAACAACAAATCCATGTTTTTTGCAAAATTTTCAAGTTATTTGGAGTCATATATCCATGCCACCATATTTGGATGTTCTCCAATGTTTTCTACACAAAGTCAACGTGGGTTTGTGGTTCTTCATCGAAAAATCCATGATTTTCCAAATGATTTTATGGTTTTCCTTTAAAATAAACCAAAAATTGTCTTTTTTGAAAATTTAACTTTTTAATGAACCATTCATAATGTGGTTATTGAATGGATTTAAAAGCCTCTTTTCTAAAAGATAATGCAAGAAATTTCAAGTTAGGTTTTATGGTTTTCCTCCCAAAGAAACCAAAATCATGCAAATTCAAGTGTTTTTCATAAAATAACCTAAAAAATGTCTTTAACCTCGAAATAAAAAATATTTTTTGGGAACTATAGATAGCTTGTGTGATACCGCGTGGAAGAAAGATTTAAAAGGATTAGATGTTACTACCCATATCAACAAGGTGCATCTTTCTTTTCAGGAGCCTTCCCATAAGAACTCCACGGTTAAGCTTGCTTGGTTTGGAGTAATCTTGGGATGGATGACCTTCTAGGAAGTTTTCTTAGGAAGTGTGTGAATGAGGACAAAACACTCTGAAAAGGACACATGTTAGTCTGTGGGGCCAATCATTAGTCCGATAAGGCCCGCCCCCTTGTTGTTTGGTCTAGGTGGAGAAGGAGAGATGTGGTGCTCCCTGGCAGATCTAGGTTGGGGCATGACAAAACGGTATCAGAGTCATTACCCAGCCAGAAGTGTGATAAGATTCACATCGCTCTTAAAAATATTAGATGTTACTACCCATATCAATAAGGTGTACCTTTCTTTTCGGAAGCCTTCCCATAAGAACTCCACGGTTAAGCGTGCTTAGCTTGGAGTAATCTTAGGATGGGTGACCTTCTGGAAAGTTTTCTCAGGAAGTGTGTGAGTGAGGAAAAAACACTTTAAAAAGGACACGTGTTGGTCTGTGGAGCCAGTCATTAGTCCGATAAGGTCTGCCCCCTGTTGTTTGGTCAAAGTGGAGAATAAGAGACGTAGTACGCTCTGGCAAACCCAGGTTGGGGTGTGACAGCCTAATTCCTATTTTGAGGATATGCACGCAGTCTACTTTGTAGATCCAATCATACCAAACCAAAAGCTGAAATTTCATATTCATTTTTCTTCATTGTTTGTTTATTTATGTGTGTTTTGTATGATTCAATTTGATTAGGCATTAAAGTAATGATACTTTTATAAGGTTAAGTCGTCTGCATAAGTCCTACGAAAACCTTTTCAAAGGGGTAAAGGTTGGTGAATTTTTCAAAAAATAAACAAAAGGGAATTGGAAAGTGTATATGGTCAACCGACCTCTATAGATGATCAACCGCCTGGTTTTCAAAAGTTAGTTTCATATATTTTGAAAATCCAAACATTAGGTTTTAGGAATTATCTTTAAAAATAGGATGTATACACACACAAACAGGGTAAGTATGGTAGCCATTTAAAAGAATGGGTGTTCTAAGGCATTCATATTTTGAATTCCAATTAAAAATAATTTAGAGTATTACCTTCCCTATTCACAAGCATACTCTTGAACCTAATCTATTTTCAAAAGGTTTTCCTTTATTTTTCCTTTTCAAAAATTAAAATAAAGTGGTCACTCTGCTTTCTAAAATAAAAAAGGCAAGTTAAATAACTAATGATTTGGTAGTCTATACTTTTTTCATTTGTAAACGGTCACCAAAATGTTGTCAATCCGAACGGATCCTCAAAACTTGATGTCGACAACTTTGGCAAATCTACTAGGGACATTTGAGGGTCGAGCCACCTCTTGTGTGGTTGTGTATATGTTTTTATGATTTTGTGACTATGTTTTCTAAGTTTTCTATTTTGTATGTATATTGTCATTAAATGATATGCCATGGTATATTTTTCTTTTCCATGTTCACGGATTTGCATTCATAAATTCTTTAATTCACACACTTCACTACACCCCAAGAGTCTATATCCAGACTCCATATCTTGTAGCAAATAGGAGAAGAAAGAAGTAATAAGGTCCTTCATGGGGCTTGTCTCCCGCGTAGGCTTTATGAAAATTCTTTCACTTAGTTTATTCTATTTGAAGAAAATCTGGCAACCTTTAGAGTTGTGATAGTTAACCTTCATCTTTTACTATAGGATAACCACTTTTACCTAGTGTTTGGTGTTGAAAAAATGTTAAGATTCATGGAGCCATAAATATTATCTTGAGGGGCATATCAATTGTGTGTGTTTTGTATTTACCCTTGTGGAATTTGGTTGCGTAAAAGGTACAACATGGCAATTGGAATGATTAAAGAGGTTCTTGAGCCAAACTTATATCAATATTAGTTTATATGTTGCACTAGTTATGTTATTAAATTCTATCTGCTTTATCACTCATACATTGCCTAGTGGAATATTTGCTTTCTCTTTATAAACGTTAACCCATAATATTCATAGGACAATCAAAATTCCACCAAGAAGGAAAATTTAGTCAACTACCCATGGCTCAATCATTACTAGAACTTAGTCAAAAAACATAGAGTTACTAGAATCAAGCCAAAATGAGGAGAGTGTAGCAAGAATGGAATCTCCATTTCATAAAAGGATTTGGACTTTAGAAAAGTTTGTAGCAAATCTAGCTAGTCCAACTTATAAAACGAAAGTCACTTGTAATTGATGAAGTTGCACCACCAGCTTCTCAAGAACATGTCTTTGTTAACATAACTAGACAAGGGGCAATTACTAAACAGGAAAAGTTTGAATGGGAAAAGTTTGAACTATAATCAACCAAATCCAAGGATAATGACAAGGTCTATACTTTCACTAACCATTATTAGATACCGAAATGGTCTATATATACATTCATATATATATATATATATATATATATTGAAAGTTGTATACTATAAAAACTTGATTTCATAAAGTATATCCAACTTTGCAATAGTTGAAGCTATCAAGGAATGAATTGAAAGTAGGCTGAAATCTAGGAAATTAATTGACTACGCCACTTTGAAAACAAGTTACTAGGAAGAAAATCTTTGTAAAATAGGAGAAAGTTGGAGGAGAAGTGATGCAGTTTCTAAAAACAAGGCATAAAATCCAAATCCAAATATTTGCACCTATACTACTTAACTTGCCATCAATATATAATTGTCACAATGTCCCAAAGAATTGTAGGGTCCCGAATCAGGAAAATAAGGAAATTAAATAAGAAAAGGAAAAAAAGGGATTTCAACAGGTTTCATCGACAAAATCTATGTTCTCATCGATGAAAGCCCTTTTGAGGTTCGTTGCCGAAATTTAGAGCATCGTCGACGAAAAGATCCAGACGTCCAAAAATATCAGGTTTAGGGTTCGTCAATGAAGCCCTCCTTTCATCAACGAACAACCTTCTATATTTCGTCGACAAAGGCACCATTTCGTCAACAAATTTGACTGGGTCAAGGGGGCTATAAATAGGATTTTTTTTTTCTTCTTCATTAAAAAAAATGAAATCTCTCTGTCGCTCTCTAACCAATGCCCACACTCTTTCTCTCTTCAATCGTTTGCCTTTCGTTGCTCGTTTCAACAATCAGAGGTTACCATGAGGATTAAGGAGTGAATATCTAGAAGTCTAGTGGAGTGGATTCTTGAACTCGGGAAAAAGCTAAGGTTCGATTTTTTAGCATCTCGGGTCATTTTTTAGAAAATAGGTAAGGGGATTATATAATGTCAGCTATGTTTATGAGTTCTAACCAAATGGAATGTTAAAAAGGTTTTTATGTATATAGTTACGACTCTTCTAGGGTTTTTGAGCCTAGGGTTCGGTTAACCGACTTTATTTTTGAAACCAATCGTGTAAATTTAAATATGATATTTTTAAAATATAGTATTGGACTTCCTAAACGTTTTTACCGGTTGGGAAATTGTTATTTCAAACCATAAGTCTGTTTTAAAATCAACCAAAGACAGTAGGGTTGATTATCTCCATTTTTCCTATATTTAGCTATGTATCTATATTTAGTAAAATAACAACCAGAAGATATTCATACCCTAATTTTAGCAGCAGTAATTACTTTCCCAAGCAGATGATTTATTTATGAGTTACTAGATGAAAATTGTGTCGCATGAGTATAATTTTTAATTGACATTAAATGAGCAGGTTTTTTGTAATATTGAAATGTAATGGCTATAAGCCGAGATATAAGATATGATGGCTATATGCCAAAAGAAAAGATATGATGGCTAAATGCCAAGTTTATGAAATGTCGATTTTTATTGAGCCAGTTATGACAGATATGATTTGCTAGTTTTTACCGAGTCAGTATGTAACGACCCAAAGAATAAGGGTATTTAAATAATAAAGAGGGATAGAAATGGAAATAGTAATAGAAGGAGGCAGTCGAACCATTCGTCGACGACGTTGCGCTTTGAAGGAAATAACCCAAGAAATTTTCCAAGCGTCGTCGACGAAACCCCTGTCGACGAACACAGGGGTTTCGTCGATGAGGGTTCTTTAGGATCTCATCAACGAGATCCTATTTCGTCAACGAGAAGATACCAAGAATGATTTTTGGAAGTCTAAAATTCATCGATGAGGGTGCAGGTTCGTCGACAAACTTTCTACAAGACTTATCGACAAGGTGACATGGCTCGTCAACGAATCCCGCAGTATAAATAGTGCTTAAACTCAGTTTTTACGCAAAAATTTCAGCGAAGACTCTCTCTCTCTCTCTACTATTCCTCTCCCATTTTTCTTCGATTTTGGCCCCGTTTGCCACCAAATCGACGATCTGAGGCCACCATGATGCTCTTGGGGAAATTCTCTTCAAGTCTACTGGAGCGGATCGTCGGTGGGACGGAGTTAGATTTCATCCCAAGTTCAAGGTAAGGTCTTTTAAGCAAAATTTGGCTTTCCAACAGTTGTAGGAAATGCTGTAGATGTAGAAATAGTAATATTTTATTTTGGGATATATGGTTTTCAAGATGTTGAGTGGAGAACCCAACGGGTTTAGGACCCATCATAGTAGGGGGATTTTAGCAGGAAACAAGTAAAGGAAATATGCTATCCTAGGTAGATTTAAAATGATTTTCAGTATGAAAAGTATATTTTTATTAGATTACTATTCATAACAGAAATTTATACAGTTTATCAAGTATGTTTAATATGTTTTAAAATTACTATATGGCTTGAGAATATAGATATAGTACAGAAACATGCTTTACAGTATTTTTCAGAGTTATGTTTTACAGAATATATAGACAAAGGAAATATTTTATAGTAATTACAGAATACCATGATTATATAGATGATACAGATACAATTTATAGTACCATGACATGTAGTTTTACAATTTATTTCAGAAAATAAAGTTAATACATATATAGTTTATCACAGCGTCATAGTTTATATAGTTATTACAGAATCATGGTAAAATAGATAGATATATATAGAAATATATTATATAGTATCAGACCCTGATGGACATTACAGATACAGTTTACAGAGCATGGTACCATTGCTACATACAATATAGAGTGCAACCACCTATTCAGATAATACGTGGTATAACAGTCGATCGTATAGAGCCCATGAGTGGATAGGCTCCCCATCCGATTTAGGTTGAGGAGGGATGATCATACTGATGGAGTATAGTGGTTTATCCTAGTCGGCAAGCCAAGGTAGATCCCGCCTACGGGCCGCACAACCCTGTCATGAGGGGTTAAATCATAACACACAATTATCCACAGGGAAGTTTTCAGTTATTATATGTATATACATTTTTACAGTAGCATTGGGTGTACTTAACTATAGTAGAAGTATTATGTATAGAAACCTAAAAATACTGTTATGTTAAGCAACATGGATACAGGTGGTGGCTTTATATGTTATTTGTACTTGTATTCTCATATTCATTTATACATGACTATATATAGAAACAAATTTTCATGGTATTGTAACTCATTTGTCACACACTAGTAATAGCATATTTTGTCTTACTGAGCATTGGCTCATCCCCATTACTTTAACATTTTTCAAGTGATCCAGGTAGGCGAGCAAATCAGGCTCACAAATAGAAGGGCCTCAGTATTGCCCTGACAATAGAGTGATATTTTTGGGAGCATTTTGTATAGCCCTAACCAGTTGAGGGTATTTTGGAAAACAGTCATATATGTGTATTTTTGGAAACATTTTAGCACTCTGGCATTGTATATAACTATATATGGTTATGTTTATTTGATTTCGCTTCTCACTGCTTAGGTTGATGGTTGGGTTTAATTCAGTTTGGTATCAAAGCATTATAAATATTATAGTATAAAAAAAATAGAAATTAATAGCAAGACGTTACATAGTATCTAGCAGATGTTTTCACAGAATTATATACAACTTATGTTATATACAGTTTTATGAAATGAATTATGATTACAGTTTTATACGATGTGAATAGCCATATGTGATAGTAGAGCCCTGTTGTTACGTTATCATGGTAAGAGCACGGTACCATAGCTATATGTATGTAAGTGTGCAACCACATGTCTCTTATAGAGTGTGGATGGGAAAGGTGATTGGTGGACTGGGTAAACACTCCCCGATGCAAAATTTTTGAGGCCCCATCTAATGTAGTAATTCCGAATGACTCAGCCTTCGGGCACAGAGAGAGTAGGCACCATCATACTACTTTATGTTTGACTTAGCATTAGTCGTCCGGTAACTTTTAGAGGATGTATATATGTATTTCCACTGTGTATCTTTATATAGATCAGTATGGTATACCCGTTTTTCCCTTATTAGGGCGGGTTGTATATGTATGGTATCAGAGAGATGTATGTTATGTATGTTTAGTGGTACTCCAGGCCCACCTAGAGGGTCGGGGAGTTACAAGAATGGTCTGGAATGGTGAGAAATAATAATATTAAAAAGTTCGATAGAGTTGCAACTAACCTATTAGTTTCCTAGGCGTGGTTAGTTCACCAAATTATAACTTGTTGATTAGTCACTAGACTAACCCTAGGCCAAGGAACTAGTAGTTTCGGTCTTCATATACTAAAATTAGGATCAGGAGTTTAGTTATGCAAGGAGAAGGTACTAGCACCATCTACACATTCATTCTATGAATGGTACCTAATTAACCATGAATTATCTCTAAACTAAATCTAGTAGTCTTTAATTAACTTCTTAAAAAGAAAATAAATGTTAAAACTTTAAAAGAAAATATGAAATAAGGTGTGGTTTAGGAATGTCTAATAAAACCTCTAAAGGAGGGGATTTTATTAGATAAACTCCCTCAGAACTAATATTGGTAAGGTCTAAAACACCTCTTTACCCTTTGTTTAATCAATAGGATGCACACATACAAAATAGAATATATATATATATATATATATATATATAGATAGATAGATAATCAAATAATTCATCAAAATTGAGCAAAAAGAGTCTTTAAAACATTCTTAGGTTTCCAAAATTTTTTAAGAATTTTCTAAAAATTTTCCAACTTTTTTTTATGGTACTCTAGGATTTTTAAAGACTTTTTCTCCATTTTATTTATTTTTGGTGTTTTTATTTTTTTTCATTTTTTCTATTTGAGTCAAAATGACTCAAATAATTTTATTTATTTTTTCTAATCATTTAAATATTTTTTCTAATTTTTTACTATTTTTTCCTAATTTTTAAAAGTTAAAATAAATTAAAAATTAATTTTTAAATTAAAAAAAATGAACCGGGCAGTTTGGGACTGGTCGAACTGGTTAATATGGTTTGAAATAGGTCAATGGGTAAACTCAAGTTGACCTAAGTCAGATCGATCAGACCTAGTTGGGAAAGAGGGCTGCCACGCAGTAGGCTATGATAGGTGTTGGGCTTTTGACGTGGAGTGACCTGGCAATTCGAACAAAACACAACTTGGATGTCTAAGATCGTGCCATGACGCTTCCTGAACACGTGGCCTTGGTTATGCCATATGTCACCATTCATATGGCGATACATGTCCCACTTTTTATTTTACTTCTTTTTTTAAAAAAAATTTAATAAAAACCTTTTTTTCCTTTTCTTATCTCTCCATCTTCTTGATCTCTATCTCTCTCTCTCTCTCCCCCCCCACTTTAAACCCCTCTATTTCTCTCTCCCTGTTTCCTTCTCCTATTGCAGATCTCTCTTATCCCTCTTTAATCTCTATACTTCCCACTCTCTTTCTTCTTTCTCTCTTCTTTCTCACCTTGTTCTCCTACTCCTACTCTTTCATTCTCCTCTCTCTCTCTCTCTCTCTCTCTCTCTCTCTCTCTCTCTCTCTCTCTCTCTCTCTCTCTCTCTCTCAATATCTTTCTTTCTTTTTTATTTTTTTCTCCTTTCTTATTCTAATTTTGTCTTTCTCATTCTTGCCGCTTTTTGATTATAAAAGTAAAGAATTTTCATATCCAAATTTGAATCATTGAGAGGTAAGAATCATTTAAGCAGTGCCCATTTATTTCTTTTGGAGGGATAGGCCCAATCATGTCCATGCCCCATATTAAAAATGTTTACAAGGCTGCCATGGTATGTAATAGAATTGGGAGGTGCATTCCTTTCGCTAGCATATATCTATATATATATATATATATATATATATATATATATATATATACATGACATGACATGACATTTATAACATTTTATTACAAAGTTGATAGTTATGGTGCAACCTCAAGAGGGAGGGTGAATTGGGAATTTAAAAATTTGTTCCCTAGGTCTACTGATTCTAGCAACAACGTAATTTAGCTTAGGGTTAGTCTATGCAATCATCAAACACACATACACATGCGGTAAATGTAAATTGTGGAAATGTAAAGACCAGGCACGATATGTTATCGGGGTTCGACCAACTGTACCTACGTCCCCGCCTTGGCCACACCAGCACAAGGATTACCACTAAAATGCTCTCTTAAACACGTGGAGCTATACAACCAGGTCAATTCAAGGGGCTAACCTCAACTGACACGCCTTAACAGGATGGCGCACCTAGCTTTTCTAACCAGGTCTAAGCCAATCCGAGACTATTCCACAGGGCTAGTCTCCCACTTCAAGCCCGTGCCTGGAATACAACCAATGTGTATAAATTGTTTGACACGTAAATGTGCTTCAGCATAAGCAGATGTGTGCACCAATATAGCTCAGTCAATAATGCAAGCACGAATGATATGTAAATATGCTTAGTGCTCTAATGTGTGCTAAACACTCAATCAAGTATATATTTTCAGTCTAGATCTAGAGTGTATATCTAAGCAAGATTTGAAACACACTATTTGAATATCACAAAATCATATCAGGATTTCAAATATGCTAAGCAAGATAAATCAAACAAACTCAATAGGATATTTCAATGTATAAAGCACAATGGAGTTGTTTGAAAGACTAGCTTTTTTGAGAAAAGATTTTTGCACACAAAATCTAGGTTTAGGTAACTTGCAACAATAATGCAAGAACCAAAAACCCTCAAAATCTTTCCACACTAGATTTATCAAATGAGATCGGTGGAAAAACTTTAGGCTATACTCTCAAGTAAAATCAATTAATCAATATATCAAGAGAGAGTATAAACTAGAGAGATTTAAGCACAATAGCCTTATAGAGATACTCACAATGCTTAGAGAAAGAGAATGAGGAGTATGTAAGTGTTTTCAAGGAGTATTTGGCTAATATAGGGTTTTTACGGTTTTGAGAGTTGAGAGAATTTTTGCCCTAATCAAGTTTGTTAATCCTTGCTAATTAAGACAAATGAACTGGTATATATAGGCAAGGAGGGTTTTTTGACCGTTGGGGACACAATGGGTATAATTAGAATTGTTTAAAATATCATTAAGAAAATTAACCTAGTTTACCCCATTTAAAAATCAGTAAAAATTATTTTAACCCGCAAGGTTCAGGTGCCCCGCCTGACGTTTGGGTGCCCGAATAGACACAGTCAAAAATTCAACTTTAAGAGGTTTGGGTGCCCGAGTTGAGGACCGGTTGATTGAACCAAAGTCAATAGCCAAATGTTCAAGGTTCGGGTGCCCGAGGCTGAGTTTGGTTAACGGAACTAGGCAGTTCGGTCGCCCGAGCCTCTATTTGAACATAAACATTCGCTCGCCCTAGTAGTTGAAAAGTGCTCTAACAAGCATTCGAGTGCCCGAGAAAGATACGTTGAAAAGAGGTTCGGTCGCCCAAAGCTAAGTCGACATGTTGACTTGTTCGGTCGCCTGAGCCGCTTTCCACGGCATTGGTTCGGTCTCCTAAACCCTCTCAACCTTTTTAATTTTCAGTCCAATTTTAGCCAATTGTAATTCCCCTGATATGAAGATGATAATGGGGACTTATTAGTGCATTTTTTTAGAGACCTTAGGTCTTTCTATCCTACCAGAGAAATCTGGTGTCGGTTGATCGAAGGTCTGTGTAGGTACCTAAAGTCCAACTATGGTCGTTTTGAGCATACTTACCTACCATGCATGATGCAAATTATTACAAGCTATACACGCGCATAGTTCATAATAAATTACATCCCCGAATGAAGAAATAATCAAATGAATGTAAAATACAACACATAAATCTTCATTCTTCGGCACGAACACCTCACGCCATCATGATACCTCTTTCAGTCCTAAAGCGCGCATGAGGTGAACTTGCATGCACTTCTCAATACAATCATCAGTACCAAGAGTATTTGACATAATCAAAACTAGGTGTGACCAATGAGATCAATAAAAGTCAATGCAGTACGATTGCATGGTTAACCAATAATATCCAACCCATAATATTTTCCTTACTAATATATGACCATGGGAATGGATCGAACATAAGCCACTGTATACTTCTTCCATGATTCTCGCTGCTTCTGTAGCGTCTACACAGCACAAGAGAGTCATATTTGAGCTCCTTTTATACAAAGTGTCTCCACTTAAAAGTAACCTATTGTTAAATGTCGAATCATCCTCTTGTCATTATTAACGGCATAGGGTGGATATTGTCATTTTACCATAAATTTCTTAGTGTCATAATACCATGACTTGCCATCTACCTCTTCTTCAATTACCATATGATATGTGGGGCTCTTACTGACATCAACATGTAGTGATTGAATATTTTCCTTACCCACCACTCTAATAATGAAGGCCAATCAGGCATCCGCAAATTTGTTATCCATCTTACGCAAGTATTTGATGGAGATCAACATGCCTTGTGTATCCCTTTTACTGATATAATGACACATGGATGACCTCCCAATGTCCACTCCTTTACTGATGTGGTGACGTGTGGACGACCTGAGATGTCCACTATTGTTTATATCTGTTTTCCAGGAACACATGAGATCAATTAAAGATCTTTTACTTCTTTGATGGAAGACTTTTTTTATGTGAAGACTTTGTTATTGTGTTAATTTATATTTTGATTAGATATGTTATTTCAATATTATTAGGTGCTTGAAGACCATATTTGAAGACCCAAGTGAAGTATTGAAGCAAAGTCCAACTTAAGACCTATATGGGCCCCCACATGGCCCAATGGGCCCCAAATAGATTTGGCCTTCCTTTTTGCACATGTTTGATTTTCAAATTTGAATTGTAATAGCGCAAGACAACTAAGATTGAGTTGTGTGCCTATGAGTTGCAGTTCCTTATTTTTTAGTAAGTATTAATTTTGTTAGGTTGAGAGTGGTTGAGAGTGTTAAATGCTTTGTCTCCCATGCTAGTTGTTAGGTTGACTTTTAGTGTGAGAGTTGTTGAGAGTGTTTAATACTTTGTATCCCATGTTATGCCTATATATATCCTTCTCATTGTAAGAACAATGACATTAAGTTGAAGTTGAATATAGAAGAAGCATTTATTTGCTTGCACTTGTAAAGCTTGTTCCTCTCCTTGTGAGTGAGTAGTGTGGGACTACAACATTCTCTCCAAAGATCAAGTGGTGAGAGACCACTAATCTATCCAGTGAATCCATCATCCCCCTCCTCCATCAACACCACACGACCATTAACAATATACACCCACACAGTCACTTCCCCAACACTCCATAGCTACGTTCGTCTTAGTGTTTCAAAGCTTGTATGAAAGTGTTGACTTTTTTAGTCCAATCCTTGGTTTTGATAATGAAAAACCACGAGTTAGTGAGGGAAATTTATTTTCCCATAAAATAAATTGAGGTCCGGGAATAATTGAGGGAAATTTCTGAAAAATATTGTAGTGGCAAAACAAGACAGAAATTAGATAGTTCTAAGAGATTCATTTATGGGGAAAAACTTTGTTAAGTTAGTGAGTCTTTGCATTCTTGTTGCAAAACTCAAGAGGTTGTCTTGTGTTTTGAAGAAAATATTTTTGAGAAGCTAGTTTACAAAATATCTCGTGTGCTTAATTTTTGAAAAACATTTACGAGATTTTTGTTTGTGTGTTTCAGATCTTTGATATTGAACATTGTGATTGATATTGTTATTTTGAATCAAAGATCCCTTCACATAAACTCTCGCATTGTGATTGCAATATTTACATTATCTTGAGAGTATGCATATTATCTTCACTAAGTTTATAGATCCTATCATATAGAAGTGCATTAGTTATACTGGTACAAATCTGCTTGTGTTAGAAGCATTGAAATTGCACGTGAAATTGTGTTGATTATCTATTGTATTCCAGGCGTGACCTGAAGGGATGATAATCTAACCTATAAGGATTGATTATAAAGGTTGAGATCAGCCCTGAGAATTTGACTTAGTATTGTATTCGGTGCCGCTCCACCTGTGAAGTGAGCATTAGTGGAATCATCAGGCTTGCGAGCTAAGGCGAGGACGTAGGCAATATTAGCCGAACCCCGATAACATATTGTGTGTTCACTGTTTTATATATCCTCAATTTATTTTCCTGCACATATATGTTATATTTGATATATTGTGTTTTACTATGCTTAATTTAATTTATGTATATTTTATATATCTATTGAATTGGTATCTGCTTAGACAGACCCTAGGTTGTGTATATATTGCTACTGGTTAGTCAAACCTAGTAAGAAAACTTTAAATTTCCAATTCATCCCCCCCCCCTCCTCTTAGGAATACACCAATTCCAACAGAAATATTTACGATGTGATCTAACTATGTGTGGAGAAATGTCAAGTCATCTGAAAAATTCTCTTGGTAATTTCAGCACTTGTGTTTGAATCCTTGTTATATTTTGTGAATCCTTGCTAGTAAATTAAATCATGTCTTTGAATAACCCTTTTGAATCCATAGATTGCAACATTGGTACTTGTTAGTTTAAATCACTTGAATGAATATTAGTTTGCTAACATAGAACTTATATTCTTGAATCTTTGAAATAGAAACTTTTCAGCATACAACTTGATTCTTTTGTGAAAGAACCGGTTGGGACTTAATTGCTGGACAAGTCATACACCTTTTCAAAATCCTTGAACATGTGAACTAAAGCATAATTTATGGTGTTTATGTTTGGATGATTTAATTATTAAGTTAAAGTGTTTTGAGTGTATGTACTTGTGTGAGGGTTGAACCGTAGGACATAGGTCAACCATTCTCGTCCTGCATCAGTATCCAATTGTTCCATGAAGGGCTAATACGAGGTTAACTTTTAATCCTTAGTCTTCCTACCTATATGACTTGGCATATTATCTATGTAGAATCTCCATAAAGCCCAAAGTCTTGTATACCCATTTGTAATGCACCATGAAATCTTGTAATACATGCATCATACTTTGCTATGTTGTTGATGCAAGGAAATGTCAACTTAATTGCCTTAGGAAATTGCTCTTCCTAAGGAGACATGAGAATTGCCCCTAATCCATAACCATAAGTATTTGTTGCATTGTCGAGAAACATTTTCCTTTTGGGCACCTCCTTATCTATGGACAAAGTATTCTTATCAGGGGATTCTAACTTGACAGGTTCATTTCTTCACGCCATGTACTCAACCAAATGGTCTACTACTACTTTCCCCTTGACTACCTTAGTGTTTTTATAGGCTATATCATACTCTGATAACAAAATTCTCCATTGAGTGAATCTCCTTGACAAGGTGGGCTTCTCAAATATGTACTTTAAGGGATTCATCCTGAATAAGAGCCAAGTAGTATGGTATAACATGTATTGTCAAAGTCGGTGGGGTGCCAAGGCAACAACATAACATGTCTGTTCTATCATTGAGTAGTTTGCTTCACAAGGATAATTAAACCACTTACTAAGGTAGTACATAACCTTTTCCTTGCTTTCAAACTCATGATTTTGGTAGACCATGCACCCCATAGACTCTTTTTAGTACTGTCAGATATAGAATTAATGGTTTTCTAAGTGTTAGTGGCATCAAAACTAAGGGATATTTAAACTATCTTTTAATCTTCTTGAAGGCCTACTAACACTCTTGACTCCACATGCTTGGGCGATGTAAAATGGGCGATGTAATTCAAATTTTTCAAGAACTCCTGTGTTGGCTTTAGCATAGTAGAAGGTTGTAATTATTCAATTGTGAAGATCTTGTTAGGGTCAACCTCTATGTCTTTCTAACTCACAATGAATCCCAACAATTTCCTCGAGGCAGCATTGAATGTACATTTGGCAAGATTTAATATCAACTTGAATTTCCTTAGCTTTTCAAACAACTTTATCAAGACTTTCGGATGCTCTTCACCATTCTCATATTTGACAATTATGTCATCAACATAAACATCCAAATCTCTATACATCATGTCATGAAAAAGTTTTACCATGACTCTCTTGTAAGTGGCCCTGACATTCTTTAGTTCAAAGGGCATCACCATGTAGCAAAAGGTCCTCCATTAAGTGATGAAGGCGGTCTTTGTCTTATCCTCCTTTGCCATTTTAATTTGATTGTAGCCTAAAAACCTATCCATGAATGAGAACATTTTGTGCTCTATCATATTATCCACTAAAACTTCTATGTGGGTAGAGGAAAGTCATCCTTAGGACTGGCTTTATTTAAGTCTCTCAGGTGTATGCACATCCTTACCTTGTCATCCTTTTTTTTTTTTTTTTTGGAACAGGAACAATATTGGTACCCATTTTGGGTAGTGTGATACTTCTAATAAACCTATGTCCAATTGCTTCTACATTTCTTCCTTTATTTTCACCTACCACTCAAGGCACATGCTTCTGAACTTTGGCTTGACTAGCTTGCAATTCAGTCGGATGGGAATTTAATGGATTACCTTATTAATGTCCAAATTGAGCATGTCTTGGTAAGACCATACGAAGACATCCTTTCTTAGATTAGAAGTTATTCATATGCTACTTGCTTTTTCTAGTTATAAGAACTTCAATCTATACCAAATGGATGTTAAAAGTACCTTTAAAAATATAATTATTAAGGAAGCAGTATATGTTGAACAACGTTCTAGTTTCGAAAATAAAAATTTTCAAATCATGTTTCTAAATTTTTTAAAGTTTATATAGTTTAAAGCAAGCTCCTAGAGCTTAGTCTGAAAGGCTATGTAAATTTCTTATTGAAAAAAAAAAATTAAATAGGAAAGGTCAATACAACATTTTTTCATTAAAACTAAAGATGATGACATGCTCATTGTGCAATTTTATGTAGATAATATTATCTTTAGTGCTACGTGCTAACAAACTCTTGTGTGAAGAATTTTGTGAAAGATATGTAGGAACAACTTGAGATGGGCATGATGGGAGAGCTCGCCTTCTTCCTCAGACTCCAAATAAAGCAAAAGAAAGATGGAATCTTCATCAATCAAACCAAGTACATCGAAGAACTACTTAAGAGGTTTGGGATGGATGGAGCAAAGGAAATAGACACTACCATGAGTACCTTAACCAAACTAAATAAGGACAAGGATGGTATAAGCATAAATGTTAAACAATATAGAGGTATGATTGGTAATCTTCTTTACTTAACTATAAGTAGATCAGATATTATGTTTAGTGTTTGCATGTGTGCTCATTTTCAAGCTAAATCTAAGGAATCACACTTAGTTGTTGGAAAACGTATTTTTAGATATCCTGTTGTCACTCAAAACTTAGGACTTTGGAATTCGAATTACACCTCTTTTGAACTATTAAGTCACTCGGATACTGATTTTGTTGGTTGTAAAATGGACTTTAAAAGTACTAGTGGAACTTGTCACTTCCTAGGACACTCACTCGAAGTTTTGTTTAGTAAGAAACGAAACTCAATTCCACTATTGTTTATGGTGTGTGGCTCTTATACATGGAGTTTCATAAACAAATGAAGGAAGAAGAATATAAGGGGGTTGCACATCAGGTACTCATTGACGAGTGCCCTATTCTCGTCGACGAGTAGATCCCGAGAGCAACAAAAACCCAGAGATCTTGAGATAGCGAAAGCGGAAAATGGGCTCATTGAAGAATGCCCTATTCTTGTCGACTTTTGTCCTTCTCTGGATCGTCGACAAATCCCCCATTCTCGTCAACAAATCTTTCTGGGTTGTGAGCAGTTTTTGAATTTTAAATTTGAATGTTGTGATGGTTGGGTAATTGGAGGGAAACCTCTGAAAGACTGTTATATATGTCATTCTGGGTGTGTATTGACAGATAGTGTGATCATTTGAGAAGTGTATTATATACTTTGATATTTTCTTAGTGAAATTTGTGTACCAGTGCTTCCGTGGATGTAGGCTTTGCCAAACCATGTCAATCTTGTTATTGTTCATGTTGTTTACCATTTTCTGGTCATATTTCACTTACTTGTTGTATTTATTTCGCTATGCTTCGTATTTATCCAATCCATATCACAACAAATTGGTATCAAAGTGATTGTTGTTATGGCATCGAGATCGTCTTCTGCATGATTTGACGTCATCAAATTTGATAGAACCGAGAACTTTGGTTTATGGCAAAGGAAAGTGAAGGATATTATTGTGCAACAAGGAATGGGAAAGGCATTACTTGGTGTTCAACCGGATGAAATGGATGAGGCAACATGGGGAGAATTGCAAGCAAAGTCTGCTTCTACAATACACTTGTGTTTGGCCAACGAAGTACTCTATCGAGTGATGGAGGAGGATTCTCCAGTAGCTATATGGCGAAAGTTAGAGAGCCGGTACATGTCTAAATCTCTCAATAATAAACTTTTTCTTAAGCAATGTTTGTATTGGCTTAAGATGGTTGAAGGATCAAACTTAGATCAACATATTAATGCCTTCAATCAAATTATTAGTGATTCTATGAGAGTTAATGTTAAGTTTGATGAGGATGACAAAGTTTTGATGTTGTTAAACTATTTGCCCTCGACTCATACCTATGAAAATCTTGTGATCACTTTTACGTGGGGAAAAGAAACTCTTGAATTTGAAAAGGTAACAAGTGTTTTGCTAAATTTTCATCAAAGTTTGAAAATATGTGATAAAGGAGAAGGACTTGTGGTGAAAGGTAGTAATGATCGAGGCAAAGGAAAATCCAAACTTGGATTAAGTCATAAATCCCGTAATGAATCTAAGAAGAAGAAAGAAATTCGGTGTTATAAATGCAGTAAAAAGGGGCATGTGAAACCGGAGTGTCCGGATTGAAAAAAATGGAAATTCTAAAAAACATGAGAGTACTTCAAAATATGTGAATGTTGCTCAAAAAGGAGGTTCAGCGTATAGTGATGGTGATGTTCTATCAGTTTCAGCGAGGTTGGATAATCTAACAAACTCTTGAATACTTGACTCAACATGTTCTTATCACATGACTTTGAATAAGGAGTGGTTCAACACTTATAGGTTAGTGAATTCTAGATTAGTTCTTATGGGTAATGATGCTTCTTGCAAGATTATTGGCATAGGAAATGTAAAGGTAAAAATGTTTCATGGTTTTGTGAGAATGTTATGTAATGTAAGACATATACCAGAGTTAAGGAAGAGTTTGATATCACTTGGAACTTTGGATTGTAATGGTTTCAAATACAAGTCCGAAGGTGGAGTTATGAAAGTATGGAAAGGGAATCTGACTATAATGAAAGGGCAGAAACTAGATGGGAATATCTACACATTGTAGGGAACTACCATTTTAGGTTGAGCTACAACCATAGATGCTGAATCAGATGAGACTGTCTTGTGGCATATGCGCCTTGGGCATATAGGGGAACACGTCATGAAGGAACTACACAAGAGGAAACTTTTGAAGGGCTTGAAATCATGTTAGCTAGAATTTTGCATGATTTTTGTTAAATATAACATGGCAAAGTTCATATCCGTTATACACAAGACAAAAGGTATTCTTGATTATGTGCATTCAGATGTTTGCGGACACAAGACAAAGGGTATTCTTGATTATGTGCATTCAGATGTTTGGGCCCCAGTTAGAGTTGCATCAAAAGGTGGACATGTATATTATGTGAGTTTTATAGATGATTACTCACAAAAGGACTGAGTTTACTTCATGCATCACAAATCAGATATGTTTTCCAGGTTTAAGATTTGGAAGGCTGAAGTGGAAAACCAAACAGGAATGAGAATCAAATACTTAAGGTCAAATAAGGGGACCGAGTACGCTGATTCTTGACTTACAAATTTTTGTACGGAGCAGGGCATCAAGAGACATTTTACAGTTCACCGGACATCTCAGCAAAATGGTGTGGTAGAACGGATGAACCAAACTCTTCCTGAAAGGGCTCGGTGTCTCAAGCTTAATGTAGGGCTACCAAAGAACTTCTGGGCCGAGGCAGTGCGTAAGGCTTGTTTTCTTATAAACCGATCACCAAGGGCATCACTAGAGGGTAAAGTGGTATAAGAGATTCGGATGGGAAATGCAGTAGACTACTTGGGATTGAAGTTATTCAGGTGTTTAGCCTATGTTCACGTACCTAGTGAAAAGAGGTCTAAGCTTGACCCAAAATCTCGTCGTTGCATTTTTTTTTTTTGGATATCTTGAGGGTGTAAATGGGTACAACTATGGGACCTAGTGGCAAATAGGGTGGTGATCAATAGGGATGTAGTCTTTGATAAGAAGGTTATAGTGAAGTGTACTCAAGAGTGTGATGAATAGAAATAGGAGCTAGAAAGCTGGGGTAGTGATGAACATGTTGTGCAAGTGGAGTTGGAAGCTTAGGGCAACAACAATGATCATGGCCCTATGGTTGCAGGGAGTTCTAGTTTGGGAAACTAGCAAGTCGACAATATTCTTATATGGACATCTAGACGCACTATCAAGCCTCCACCAAGGTATAGATTTGAAGAGTTAGTATCTTATGCTTTCCTTACTAGTTGCAACAATCCAACTATATTTTAAAAGGCAATGCACGGCTAGGAGAAAGATAGGTGGATGGGTGCGATGATTGAGGAGATGGAATCATTACATAAGAACCAAACTTGAGATATGGTGGAGCTTCTAGATAAGAAGAGATTGATAGGTTACAAATGGGTATATAGGAGGAAGGAGACAATTTCAGAAAAGTAATGAGAGAAATTTAAGGCACGATTGGTGGTAAAAGGATACTCACAGAAAAAGGGGATAGATTATAATGAGATCTTTTCTCTAGTAGTCTGAAATACTTCTATCAGAATTGTGTTGGGGTTGGTAGCCCATTATGATTTTCATTTGGAAAAAATGGATGTGAAAATAGTGTTTCTTTATGGTGACTTGGAGGAACAAATCTACATGGTATAGCCGGAGGGATTCATTGAACCAAGAAAAGAAAATTTAGTTTTCAGGTTGAAGAAATCTCTTTAAGAGCTGAAATAGTCTCCAAGGCAATGGTATAAATGGTTTGATTCTTACATAATCAAGATTGGTTACACAAGGTGTGAGTATGACCGTTGCGTATATGTGAACAAGCTTGAGGATGGTTCTCTTATTTTCTTGTTATTGTACGTCAATGACATGTTGATAGCTGCAAAAGATTTAATTGAGGTGAATCAGTTAAAGGAATTGTTGCATAAGGAATTTGACATGAAAGATCTTGGTTCATCCAAGAAAATACTTGGGATGGAGATTCATTGGAACAAAACTGTAGGGGAGGTTATGGCTATCTTAGGGCGGTTATGTGCATAAGGTGTGGCAGAGGTTTAGCATGACTAATGCAAAACCGGTGTGTACACCTCTAGCAAATCATTTTAAGTTGTCTACTACAGGTTTCCCAAGTACGAATGAGGAAATACGAGACATGTACAAGGTCCCCTATACTAGTGCTATGGGGAGTTTAATGTATGTCATGGTGTGTACGAGACTAGATTTGGCTCATGTTATAAGCGTGGTAAGTAAGTTTCTCTTTAATCCAGGAAGGCAACATTGGGAAGCCGTCCAATGGATACTCAAATACTTTCGGGGTACATCAGGATATGACATCATGTTCAGCAAGTAACAGGGTTGTCCTTCAGTTATGGGGTTTAAAGATGCTAATTATTTATTTAACCTTGTAAGAGGATCAGTATGTTGGAGATCCATGGTGCAGTCTCTGGTAGCATTGTCCACAACTGAGGCGGAATATATGGCAGTTGCCAAAACTACACAGGATGCCTTATGGCTTACCGATTTAGTCAAAGAGCTAAGGTTACAATAAGATGGAGTGGTGCTGCATTGTGATAGTCAAAATGCCATTTACTTGGCAAAGAATTATATATACCATGCTAGAACCAAGCATATTGATGTGAGGTTCCACAAGGTTAGGGAATTGATTGCTTTGGGTGATCTTGTGCTAGAGAAAGTTCACACATCTGAAAATACAGTGGATATTCTGACAACATCGATTACTTTTGAGAAGTTCAAGCATTGCTTGGACTTACTCCATGTCTCAAATTGATAGAAGGGAGACAAACCCAACCGAACATTTCGAGTTCAAGGTGGAGTAGTCACATGTTTTTCGGGGTCTCCTAAAGGGCGTACAATTGCCAAGGTAGAGATTATTGTTTATGGTGTGGCTCTTATACTTGGAGTTTCATAAACAAAGGAAGGAAAAAGAATATGAGAGGGTTGCACAGCAGGGACTCGTCGATGAGTGATTTGTTCTCGTCAATGAGTAGATCCCGAGAGCAACAAAAACTCAGAGATCCTGAGATACTGAGAGTAGAAAATGGGCTCGTCGACGAATTCCCTATTCTCGTCGATGAGTGTCCTTCTTTAGATCATCGATGAATCCCCTGTTCTCTTCAACAAATCTTTTTGGGTTGAGAGCAATTTTTTTAATTTTGAATTTGAATGTTGGGGTGGTTGGGTAATTGGAGGAAAACCTTTGAGAGATTGTTATATATGTCATTTTGGGTGTGTATTGACAGATAGTGTGATCATTTGAGAAGTGTATTGTGTACTTTAAGATTTCCTTAATGAAATTCTTGTGTCATTGCTTTTGTGAATGTAGGTTTTGCCGAACCATGTAAATCATGTTGTTGTTCTTGTTGTTTACCATTTTCTGGTTGTGTTTCATTTACTTGTTGTATTTATTCTTCTGTGCTTCGAATTTATCCAATCCATATCACAACATCCACTCTCTATAACAAAAGGCAAGTATATAGCAGTCGGTAGTAATGTAGCACAAACACTTTGGATGTAACAAACAATACTTGATTTTGGCTTAAAATTTGATTGTATGCCTATAATGTGTGATAATATTAGTGCAACAAATTTGACTAAAAATCCTATTCTGTAGAGACCTACTTATTAAACGGGGTTTTTTTTATTTTTATACACTATTATTTTACATGCTCTGATACCATGCTGGGATAAATCCATCCACAAACCTAAGCAGTGAAAAGCATAAACTGGATAAACATATCCATATCATACAATATCAATACCAGAGTGCTACCATGTTTTTCCCAAAATATACACATATATCTGCATTCCCAAAATACCCTCAACTAGCTAGGGTAATATAAAAATGCTCCCAAAAATGATACTCACTCTCTATCAGGGCACTACTGAAGCCCTTCTATTTGCGAGCCTGGTCTGCTCGCCTACTTGGATCACCTGAAAAATATACAACACTGGGATGAGTCAACGCTCAGTAAGGAGAAGTATGCTATTACTAGTGTGTGGCAAATGAGCTACTATATATATATATATATATATATATATATATATATATATATATATATCATGAAATCTGTTTCCATATAATTATGAATAGCTAAATACAAAGTATAGTACCAATAATAAAATACACCACCCCTTTTCCCTATTGCTTAACATACAGTATTATGGTTATAATTCAAAATACTTCTAATGTACATAAGTAGAGTCCCTGTTTCTGTAAATCCATACGTATGTAATAATAACTAAAACTGTTCCCTATGGATATCTGTGTCATGACATGCCCCTCATGACGAGGTTGTGCGGCCCGTAGGCTAGATTTACCCTGGCTAGCCAACCAGGAATAAATCACTTAACTCCGTCAGTCGACTTGCCCACCTCAACCCATATCTAGATGGGGAGCCTAACCTCTTTAAGGGCCTAGGTGGTCGACCGTACCACATATTTTCTGAATAGGTGGTGGCACTCATAAAGTAACATAGTATCTGTAACAACGGTACCGTGCTCTGTAGCTGCAAGTACAACAGGGTCTAATATCGTATAATATATTTCTATATACATGTTTATCTGATTTACCATGATTCTGAAGTACTGAAATAACCATGATGCTGCATAACATACCGAACTGAATAATCATAACATGGAACTACATATTCGTAATACTGTAATTCGTATAATCATGGTACTGAGATTCGTATAATCATGGTACTGAAGTTCACATAATCATAGTACGTGAATCCGTAAAATCATGGTACTGAAATTCATAAAAATCATGAAACTAGCATTCATACAACATATCTCCGTACTACATACATATTCGCAAGCCACACCATACTTTAATACATAATTTTCGTAAATAAATACACTGTATAATATTTAGAAATTTCCTAACATAGCATATTTCCCTTACCTTAACTTTGAAAAGCCCCTACTGTACTTTAGCCCGATACTCGTAGGGCCTTCTATACAACACCCTGAAAATTGTATTTGTTAGAACGAAACATCAGTATTTTTTCACCTACATTATTTCCCATAACTACCATAAGGCCAAAAGGGGACTAAAAGGACTTACCCTGAATTTGGGATGAATTTCAACTATATTTTCCCGACGATTCGCTCTAGCAGACTCGTGGAGAACTCCGCCAGGAGCGTCGTGGTAACTTCGGATCGTCGATCCGGCAACTAGTGGGGCCGAAAATAAAGAGAGAAGGGAGAGAGAGAGCGGCGAGATAAATAAGAAAAAATCCCGATTTTCCCACTTATATACTGCCAGATTCGTCGACGAGGCCCTCCACTTCATCTACAAATTCTTCAATAAATTCATCGACGAAGCCCCATATTCGTCGATGAAATTCAAACCGCCCCCAGACCCTCTCTTGGTATTTTCTCGTCGACGAAGTCTTGTGTTCGTTGACGAAATTCTGAAGACCTTCGTCGAAGAAACCCTGTGTTCGTCGAAGAAATTCTGAAGACCTTTGTCGACAAAACTCTGTGTTCGTCGACGAAGCCTGGTAAATTTCTAAAATTATAATTATTTAATATTATCTCCAAAATGCAATGTCGTCGACGAACGCGGAGTCTATAGCCTCCTTCTGTTTCGGTATCTATTTTCTCTCCCTCGTATTATTAAAATGTTATTATTCTTCGAGTCACTACATATTCAACCTTCAAGAACTAAATACATTAAAACTAGACATCATTTCATAAGAGACCATGTGCAAAAAGGATATATTGAATTGATTTTTGTGCTCACTGAAAATCAACATGCTAATATTTTTGTAAAACCCTTTACTGAGAATCAAATTTGCATTATTAGGAGAGAAATTGGATTGTGCATTCTTGGTTTATTTAATTATTTATTTTGTACAAGTCATCCTTGGCCTTTTTGTTGTTTTTATTGTTTATTGATTCTGCACTTGCCCCCTTCCCTTTTATGTTAACAAAATGGGGAGAACACTTGAAAAATGTATGATTGGATGTTAAAATTTTAATAGATGCATATGCATATATTTAGGGGATGTTTTTTTTTTTTTTTTCATATATTTAGGGGGAGATTTTGCCCCCATTTTTCAAAAAATGAGTTTTTCATCATAAAAAAGGAACGATTGTTAGTCACAAGGTTTCACGAACAGATTTTGATGATAGCAAACTACCTTAGATCTATTTGTTTCAAGCTTACTTATGATAAATAGGATTTAATATAAGCTTATAGGAACTCTAAAGACTTGGATTTTGTCAAAGCTTGAAGCATTCTTGAAGTCTTATCTACTATTTTATTGTAATTTTTTGAGCAATTGCAATTGTATGTATTTTAAGAACTTGATTGAGTTTGACACAAAACTAAGTAAACTAAAAGAAAGAGAGAGAAAGGAGGTCAAACAAGCTTCAAAGCCTAGGGCGGCCGACCGAGTCCAGGTAGAAACCTAAGGTGGTCTGCTGGCCCCTAAAGTAGATCAATGAGACTTCATGGTCTCAATGACTATTTTTCTGCTCTAAATGAGTTTATGAAGGCGACCGACTGATTTGACTAGAAATAATGTATAATGGCTTTAAAATGCCTAGCTTTTGTGTCTCAATATAAATATAATCTTTAGAGAAAATGCATAGTAACAAAGTGATATCTTTATCTTATTTTCAAAAGTTATAGTGCTCTTCTCTCTAAAAATTTTCTCTTGTACTAGAAAAGCACTCCTTTGTCATTTTCTTGAGAGTTTGTATTTGCAATTTCTTCCTTTTGAGGGACTTTACTCAAATTTACTCTTTCTTTGCTGTATTGGAGTCCTCACCTCCGTTGGAAGTAAGGTGTTGTAAAGTTTGTCCTCTTTTTATTAGAACCTCAAAGTAGATTGGGTTTTGAGAGAATAGACATAAACTTGAGAAAGTCGAATAACTATAAAAGAGTTTGCCTTCTCTCTTCTCAACCTCTTTGATTTTTATTTTCATTCATTGTATGTGCATTAATCTCGTGCATATTAAATTTATTCTTATATTATTAGTAGATGTGGAGGATCAAAACAATTCTCTTAGGAGTTTTCTATATGGATTTAAAAATATTTTAATGTATTTATAAGACATTTGCCATATATTTTTTATTTGATTTTAACTGTTTATATTTATGTAATATATATATATATATATAGAGAGAGAGAGAGAGAGAGAGAGAGAGAGAGAGGGGTACTGTCACTATTCCATTGGCTTGTGTCATGTCATAGTACTTATGTGTTGACCATTATCATTAAGCCATATCTCGAGAAAGAAGATTTCCCGAAAGGTGAAACATAAGCATCCATGGGAGGACCACATGCTCTCATAAAAAGTCTCTCCAAGACTAAAATCCTATTGGTCAAAGCATAGGACCATTTGATATTCACTAGGAAATGTGCATAACCAAAAGTATAATTTTTATATTTGATTTGAATAAATATTACGATTTTTAAAATTATGTATTTTAAAAATTACTAGTAAAATTTATTTTTATTTTTTAAACTGCTTTTTAAACATAAAAAATATAATTTTTATATTTGATTTGAATAAAAAAATAATTAATAAATATATGTTGTTAAAAATTAAAATAGATTCACTATAGTATTATAAACAACCTAATTATTATTTTACTCAACAAAAGGCCAAATATCATTAAATGAAAAAAAAAAAAAAAAAAAACAATAGAATAAAAGCTGAAATCCTAAAGGATTCGTGAAGATCTGGGCGGCCATATGGGCCCGCAGGTGCACCTATACTATCCTGCCGACCTAGGCTAGGCTGTCCGATTGTGGGGCATCCATGGGCTAGGACACAGTATGTGGCCGACCCCACGACTCGACATTGACGTGTGAAAATTTCATTCATCTACAGCAAATGTGGCAGAAAATTATTGGAGGATTTGGCAGCTGTACAGTGGGCACCGCAAATTTGCGGCGGCTACGGACCTCTAGCTTTCGCGTTTCGATCGAACGGGTTATGCACGTGCCATTTGACTAGGTCGCATGTGCGCATGTCCTTGCCACTCGCTTTCTAGTCCTTAGTGGTTGGATTTTGGAAGGAAAGCCGCCTCCCAGCCAACTTTAGCCGGAACTTTTGATGTGGAGTTTTTTCCTCCATTAATCTTTTTGTAAAAAAATATATATTAAATAATACCTTTTTTGAGAAAATTATTTCGGAAATGATTTTGATGTAATCTCGTTATTTCATCCAACGAAATTTAAATCGTTAGACCAAGTAGGGAGATTTGCCACTTGTCACGCTCAAGATAAAGCGTAGGCAAATCTCGCTACTTGATTTAACGAGATTTGTTTGCGGTACGTTTAAATATAATTGAACTGCTATTTAAATCTCGTTACTTGGTGCAGCGAGATTTGTAGTGTATATGAAAAATCCATTTATGACATATGTTTAATGACATACCAAAATATCTTTAATTATGCAAGCGTTTGAAATTTCGCTTACATAATTTACAAAAAAGTGAATATAGAGAGAAAAATCACTTTATGGCAGATGTTTAATGACATACTAAAATTTAAACTATTTTTATCTTATTTAAATAAATAACTATTTTTCCGAATCCAACTAGAGGAAAGACCCTGCCTATATACCTCACTAGCTGCTAATCTCCCAAATCTTAATCCAATTTTCAGCTACATTAACATAAACACTAGATAAAAAATTTTTATTTTATAGAGAATTGTCTTTTTTAAAAATAATAATAATAATAATAGTTCACCTTTTATTACTGCAAATAGTGTACAAGCTCATTCATAATCATTTGTGGATTCAAGATTTTGTTTGAAAGAAAGAAAAATATAAATTATTTTTGTTTATTCTTTTTTGAAAATCAAATATTATTAGAAATAAGAATGTTCTTTAAATTTTAGATCAAATTAAGAAAACAAATATTAATGGTGTGTAAAATTAATTTTTTGCTAATTTATTTGTTATTTTTTTTTTTTTTTTGTTTCATTTTTTACATATATAACTAAAAATAATATATATATATATATATATATATATATATATATATATATATATATATATATATATATATGTTTCTTCACACACAGACCTACATGAAGAATCATACCGATGACCTCGCCTATAATATTCTAATTTTACCACTTTATTTTCGCCTAAGCCATAAGCTTTGTCTATTCATGCCAAGGAACTTGTTTATTTATTTTTTAAATAAATTTTCTTAAATCTGTGATAATTTTTCAGATGGTATGATATGGTATGCTTTAAACACAATTTAAATAACATTAACTTTAATGGCCTTTGCAATCCATAAAAGAACTGATTAACTCAATTACATCATTTAAATGCATAGATTGAACTCAAAAAACAAAATGCCACCATTAACTCAATTACATAATTTAAATGCATATATAATGCAAACAACCAATGTCATAATCAACTAGAAACTACAAGTGATTCCAGATGCATGTGAGATTCCGTTATGCATTGTGCTTGTGCCTAATTAATATAGTTTGAAATTTTGCTTGCGTAATTTACAAAAAATGTATATAGAGAGAAAATTTCGCTTGTGTAATTAAAGGTATTTTGGTATGCCATTGAACATCTGTCATAAAGGGATTTTCTCTCTACATACTTTTTTTGTAAATTACGCAAGCAAAATTTCAAATGTTTGCATAATTAAAGGTATTTTGGTATGTCATTAAACATCTGTCATAAAGAGATTTTCTCTTTATATATACTTTTTTTGAAAATTACGCAAGCGAAATTTCAAACACTTGTGTAATTGAAGATATTTTAGTATGTCATTAAACATCTTTCATGCATAAAGGGATTTTCCATATGCACAACAAATCTCGCTACTTAGTGTAACGGGATTTAAGCAAATCTCGCTGCACCAAGTAGCGAGATTTAAATGGCAGCCCAATTATATCTAGACGAGTGGCAAGCAAATCTCACTAAACCAAGTAACGAGATTTGCCTACGTTTTATCTTGAGCATGACACATAACAAATCTTGCTACTTGGTTTGGCGAGATTTGTTTAAATCTTGTTAGACTAGGTAGCGAGATTACGTCAGAGTCATTCCGGGAATTATTTTCCCAAAAAGGTATTATTTAATATATATATATATATATATTTTAAAAAAAATAAACCGGGAAAAAACTCTTTTAATGTGTATTTGTGTTTTTCATTTTTTTTTTAGAAAATAAAATTTGATTTGCTTTTAAGAGGGTAAATTTGACCTATCCTAAGAGAAATTTTCAATTTAAATTTGTATTATATTTGAATAAAATAAAACATAAAATTTTATTTAAATTCACTCAAATCTAAATTTAAGGTTCGAAATTCATGTTTCCAAACACGACTTGAGGGTTTATGAATGGATTTCAGAAACAAGTTTGGCGCTATTTTTATTATTTAAGATTTTGAAAATATAGATAAGAGTTGTTCATTTTGAATCTTGCTTGAATTGTTGCATTGTTTATAATCCAATTTTCTCAAATACAAATATAAATATAAAAAAAAAACACACATATAAATACACGCACACGCACACGCGCACACACACACACACACATACACACACACACACACACACACACACACACACACACACATATGTATGTATACACACACGTTTATATTTATGAGTTTAATGACCAAACTCTATCTCTATGCTTGGACACGTTTTGAATTTGGAGTCGTATTGGATTTGAATAAAATGTAATATAAAATTTTATTAAAATTTGTCCAAATCCACTCATATCTAAATTTGAGATCCGAAAATCATATTGCCAAACTCAACATAAATAAAAACTAAATTTGAGAGGAAGTGTATGTTGTGAAAAATGAATGCACAATAGAATAAATTGATCTTACAACGCAACACTCAATGGTGAAATATATAGAACAACAATCACGTAGATTATAATGAAAGCAATAACAATGACACAAAGAATTACATAGTTCAGCAATGCCTACATCCATTGGAGTAATTGGCTATGTGATTTTCACTATCTTGTGTCCAAAGACTCTTTGTTACATAGTACAACATATATTTATAAGTTTCTCGGAGGCTTTCCCTCCAAAACCCAACTTGTCCAACATCCCAATTCAAAATTTGAAAACAAACACTGAGTAATTGAGCCAAATTGTCAATGGTTTGAATAGATACCGTCAACAGTTTAATACCGAGAGCAAAATTGTTGATGGTTTGCAGAGATACCGTCGACATTTTAATACCAAGAGCAAATAGTCGATATAACAGGTTCAGAGCCGTAAACTATTTCACTGTATCTGGACCAAACCGTCGATGGTTTCCTCCTGCAAGTCAACATTCCCATTTTCTTCATATTTTTTCTTTATATAAGTCTTCCACTCAATCATATAAGCCACGTATTACAACAATCTCTATCTTGACGAATATACGCCTCTTAGGAGAAAAAACTAAAAACATAAACCCACTGCTCCACCTTGACCTTGGGACATTATGTTGGGACTGCCTTCTGTCTACTAATTGGAGACATTCATAAAGTCCAAACAATGCTTCAACTTATCCGTAAGTTTCGTCAAGATATCCGCTGCATTCTTATAAGTGTGAACTTTCTTAAGTACAAGTTCACCTAAAGAAACCAACTCCCGGATCCTGTGGAACCTCACTGTTGGCCTAACAAGGCTTACGACTCTTATTTTGACGATAACAAATCAAGGTAATTTGATATGCTTTCAAGTTGATATGTTTTAGGAATCAAAACTTAGATAGCTCAATAGAAATATGCAAACAAGAGGCTCAAACTAACAGGATGTTAAAGCTCAAAGATTGGCATATTTTATGAAAGCTTGAAGGATTGAAGCTTAAAGTTTGTTTAAAGCTCAAAGAAAGGACTCAAACCAAAAGAAAGTGTTGACCTTATAGGTCATGCCCGGTTTGATTATGACAAATACTCATTATATCTAATGGGCATTTGAGATTATGTGTAGGAACCTCAGTTTTCAAATCTTAATGCACAAAGAGCTAGTGGAGATCGAAGACCTAATTACTCTACATTGTAATATATTTCATTTGTGAAATTGGTTTGTAATAGTAATTAGGGCTCTTGTATGTAATAATCACACACCCCACATGCATGGTTAAATAACTAAGCTCATAATCCAAAATGACCTTAGAAAGACCTTAGGGTTTACCCTTCAGTCGATCGAAGGTCGACTGACACTAAATTTTTTCAGTGTCTTCAAAAGAACCCAAAAATGACCCTAGGATACTCACCATTGCATCTATGAATGTTAGGCACTTGAATAGGGTTTTTGTGAATCATAACAGGACCAAAATGCACACTTTGTGCACTTTTGGTCGACCGACCTTGGCAGTTCATTCTGCCCTGGTCGACCGAACACAGGTCCTAGTCAACGGTTGATCAATGCCCCGGTTGACCGAACCATTGTAGTTCAAATTCCCTAGTCGACTGAAACCTCTTGAGGTCAACAATTTGACCACCTGATCGACTGAGCCAAAATTGAATACCAACTACCTAGTCGACCAAGGGTCCTCGGGAGAAATCCCAACTGTCTCGTCGACCGAACCATTTAATTCAAAATGGCCTAGTCAACCGAATCTTGAAAAATGGAAAAATCACCTCGAACATACTCATCTGGTCGACTGAGTCCCCAGTTCAAAAATGGCCCAGTCGACCAAACCATATGAACTTCGGTCGACTGAAAAGGTTTCTGTTCAACCAGACCTCTCGGGTTGCGCTGATTTTTTACCGTGATTAAAATATTTTTAATAAGGTTAATTATTTAAAATGATTTAAAACTTTCCTAATTATTCCCTATAGGTTCCTAACGGTTATATTTTGGTTATATTTCAAGGGGTGTCTATAAATATCCTCTTATTTGGGATAATTAGTATGAGATTAGCCACTTTGATTAGGAGAGATTCTCTGAAATTTCCAAAACCTATAATACACATATCTAAGCCCCAACCACTCATACTTACCTTCTATTATTGTCTACATCATTTGTAAGTTGATTGAGTGTTTGAATTGAAAGGTTTGCTATCCTTGTTTGGTGATTATTTGATATGATTTTTCTTGAGAGCTAAACCTAAGTATTCTTAGGGGACTTTGTTAATAAGTATTTTCTAAGAAGACTTGTATTAAACTTCTGAGTATTGCATATCCATTGCAATATCTTGTGAAGTTTGTATTTGTTTGTGGATTGCAAAATCTATTCAAAACATTTCCAAATATCTTGTGAGATTTATTTTGATATAACTTTAAAAAGATATTTGTTTATGTGATAGTGATCTTTGTTGCAATGTTCATTCACTCATATATTATTTGCTAAATATAAAGATTACACATCTTTTGCAAACCAAGCATATACATTATTTGATAATTACATGCTTGAGACATCTTGCTGATTGAAATATTTGAGACTTGATATCTTTATGTGAACTTGTTGATTGAATATTTTCAGATACAAAGATTGCCTGTTGATACTCTCGCGCACTCATCACACTGATAGAAAATATATTTGAGAGCTGAAACACTAGACCACACTGAGCTTACATATTAAATCATATTGTGGTGTATGTAATTGCACGTAGTTGGGTACATATCTGCTTTACTTGAAAGCATAATCACTGTACCATTTAATTGATTGAGTGAATCAGTTGTATTTCCAGGTATAGGCCTAAAGAGGGAGATTAGCCCTAGAATAGTCTCGGATTGGCTTAGACTCGGTGAGGAAATCTAGGTGCGTCATCCTGTTAAGGTGTGTAGGTTGAGGTCAGCCCTGCTAATTGACCTAGTTAAGGTTGAGGTCAGCCCTGTGCTAATTGACCTACTTGTAATCGATGCCGCTCCACCCTTAAGTGAGCTATTAATGGAATTCTCAGGCTTACGAGCTAGAGGCGAGGACGTAGGCATAGTTGGCCGAACCCTGATAACATATCGTGTGTTTGTTCATATTTCTGCACTTTATATTTATCGCACGTGTATGTTATTATGTGAATGATGAACTTGATTTGAATTTACGTATATTATATTTATTAGCGTATTTGGAACTGCATAGAAAAACCCTATGTTGTAATATTCTGCTAACATCTTGCTCAACCTAGGAGAAAAGTTTAAAATTTCAATTCACCCCCATCTTGGGAATACACCAATTCTAACAATTAGTATCAGAGCCTCGTTGCACTAGACTTAAAAGTTTTTTCAGAAAGATCGCAATGGCTCACTTTGATGTATCCCCATTCGGTGTAGGATAGTCACTAGAGTCTTCCATTATTTTGTGGTGTCGATTACACCACGTGGAAAGTTAGAATGACTATATTTTTGAAATCTATGAATTGGAGGGTCTGGCTTGTGATTGCTAGAGGAAGATGTGCACAAATAAATGAAACTAATTTTAATATGACTAATTCTAATTCCATGGACATGTTATATCTTGCGTTAGATTCTGACATTTTTGTTGAGTTTGTGGCATATCAAACTGCAAAAGAAATCTGTGATGAACTAAAAAAGAAATATGGAGAATCCCAGGAGAAAGAGATCACTCCTTTGAATGCTCCGAGTTCAAAAGATCAAGAAGAGGTAAATCATAAGCATATAGCATTTACAGTCAATGAGGTATATGATTCCAATTCTATCTCTTTGATGATACCTGTGCTGAATGCTATGCTGTTTCACATGCTGAATCATTTATTAAACATAATGATAGTTCTGTTAATATTGCATGTGATGATTCATCTGTTGATTCCTATAATATATTTCATGATGAATCTTCAAATGTTTCTTGGGATGATGATGGTATGAATGAATGCAATGATTCATGTGTCTTTCAATTTAAGAAATCATGTGATGAATGATTTGATGAGATGCCTTCTTATGGAAAACTACAAAAGGCCTCATTTAAAATGCATAGAATTCTAGTTGAAATATCAAAGAAGAAAACATTTTTGAAATATGAAAATGAAAAGGTGGCAAAGCACTTAAATGATTTGAAGGAATATTGGGCCACACTAGAAAGGAGAAAAATAGAGAAGGTTTTGAAAATCATTTGCTCAGAAAGAAAAAGTAAAAATTATTCTGAAATGTTTCTCAAATCCCCAAGTAATAAAGACAACCTAAACAACCCCTTTGGACCTAAAACGAAAACTCGTTTCAAAAAGGGTTCAGGTTGCTTACATAGAACCAATAGTCTAGCCTCACTGAAGAAAAATGGAATAGATAAGCACAATCCTTTACGTATATTTAATACCTGCTTATTTTGCAAAACTGTGTGGCATATATGGTTTAATTGCTTACTTAGAAGTGTCAGAGGCTTAAAAAAGGAAATGAAATGGATAATCAGAGAAGCAAACCCCATAGGAATTAAGGAAAAATGGATTTAAATAGAAACTATACTCTAGTTATCTTTCCTTTGTTCCTAGGCTTAGGGGTTGTAATTATTGTAGGATTGGGAAGTGATTGATGCTTAAAACGAAACTCTCAATATACACACTCACTAAGCCATCTTGTTATACTAAGACTTTTATCCACTTCCAAATGGACATGACATCTATGCCTAGTACTTAATTGCAAATGCTTAACCCATGCTAACATGAAAATTTCAAAAGTTAAGCAACTGTTGTCCATTGCAAAAGTCTGTGGTTTATGGAATCCATCTCACACTATGTACCATATTATCCTAAATCCATTCTTGAACCTGAGGCCTTGAACAAGAAGAAGTCATCACTCTAGGTGTAGCACTAGTGGTTATAAATTCCTAATCCGATAAGTTCTTGTTATAGGATATCATTCCTAATCAAAATTATGGGCATCCACTAGGGAAGTATTCCCTTTTAGTTTAAATTGTAAACCCTTTAATTTTGATTTATCCAATCCATAGGAAAATCTCACCAAACCACGATCATATTCGGTGAGGTTTCACCTATTCCTTGGTTTGTATCCTTGCTCCTCTATGCCATCATTTATGAAGGATACTCTCCAATCACCAAAGAGCATTATTTAAGAAAAGTCACATACTCCTTAGTGCTCGGTGCTAAAAAGTTGGGACTCAAAGGGAAGTACGGTTAAAGTAATTGCAAAACTAGGAAGTAATCTACGCTCAATAAGTCAAATCTTGGTGCGTACCTCAATAGTATAATATCTCTTCACCAAGCATCCCTAAGAATCAAGTTTTTGTTGTGACATATCAAATTTGAACCTAAGGGAGAACTTTGGATCAAAATTAGGCAAAATCGGGAAAATTCACTATGCTCGGTCAACTGAGCATTATATAAGTAAAGTCTCTCGGTTTATCGAAACACGTTGACTTTGACCTTCACGGTCGACCGAACCTTAGTGAACATATCCCCACGGTCGACCAAAAGTTTTGATTTTCCCTTGGTTGACTGAACATGGATACAGTACTCCCTCTCGGTCGACCGACCATCTCAGTTCAAATTCTTCTCGGTCGACCAAATAGTGTCGGTGCATGAAGAACCTCAACCATCGGTCGACCATATCTGCTTCTGGTCGACCGAGCTGCGATATATATATACTTTCTCCTCGTTTAAGGCTCATTTGCATGAAAACTTTAAGAGAACTTTCACCTTTCCCTAACATTACCAAGAAAACCTTGATTTTGGGCCCCACTTCCTTCATCCTATAGTCATGGCACACCACAATGAGCACATTGAAGCCCACGATTTAGCACACGCTGAGGGCGAGTACTTCATATCAGAATGGTGCAATGTCAGATACATACGAGAGTTTCGTCCTAAGGAGGTGATATTGGGTAAGATCCTGGACTTGGATTTTATGAATCAGTATTTTGGCAACGTAATGGACATGTTTGAATAGCAAGGCTGGAAAACATTTATTTCCTATCAGCCTGGGGGTCATTACCCAATGTACATTAGGCTATTTTATGCAAATTTAGGTAATGATGAATATGGGTACTTCTCCCGAGTATTGAGGACCGATGTACGTTTCAATGCACAGTACCTCTCAGATGTCCTTGATATTGACCGTGGAGACTTTGAGTGCCCAGATGTGGTAAATTCCTGGATCCACGAACAAGAATTCACAATTGCCACATTTGCAAACCTGACCCTATCTGATCTAGGCATGGCCAACCAAAACCACCGCCCACAGTATAGACAGTTTACATTAGAGGCCAGAGTTATGCACCAGTTGATCACTTATAATGTCCTGCCCAAGGTAGGTTCTAGAGTGCACGTGTCCTTTTTAGACTATTTTATTATGTGGTGTCTATTTGCCTGAAAGAAATTAGATCTACCCAACTTGATGATCTGATGGATAATGGCCAAAACGATTGGCCACCGAATTATAATGCCATACGGGGGTATACTGAACAAGTTATTTAGATCCATTGGAGTCATTCGCTCAAATGTGGCTTCACTGAAGAGAAGATGAACTGCTAACATTTTCTCCGGAGTGACCTTGAGACTGATGGGGTATGAGCTTGTTGGCAACATCTGGGTGCCTTCTAGGGGTGCAGCAGCACAGGAAGAGGTCCCGCAAGAGCCACCACAACCTGCGTAACCATCAAACATGGATCTTATGATTGCTATCACCAGTTTGTCTTACTCATTCGTACATTTTCGTGGATCAGTCCAGTCAGACCTATGAGATTTGGCATCGTCATCCACTACGCTTCATGAGGAGTTCCGGCAGTTCTCCATCTCTACTACTAGTCGTTTTACTGATCTAGAGAGGTCCATGACAGTTAGCTTTAGTGAGCTGAACGGTCGTATTTAGGAGATACAGGATGAGAGAGATAAGATGACCATGGACTTTGACTTTGATGCCGGTGATGGTGGTGATGAAGGTGATGATGGAGGGGAGTTCTAGACTCTGGAGAGTACCCTGCAGATTAGATTGCGTTGCCTTGATTTATTTTATATTATTCTATATCATCTGGTTTGTACCTAAATAAAACAGCGTTTACTTTTGTTTTGTATTGTCATGACGATACTATCATGTGTTACCCGTTTTGATTATGACATATATATCAGTAGTACTTTGATGTGTCTGTGCTTATGATTAAATGACTGCTCTATTAAAATGGATGATTAGTGTAGAATGCCTCCTACATGGCGGATGGAGTTGATGAGAATTGCTTGCTAGTAGATTATAGGTTCTCGCATGCCTTACTCCTGAGATACTGCTTGTTTGAGAATCATTTTTATGTAGGTAAAATTTGGGAAATGTCCTGTTTACAGCCGGCATGCTGCCAAAATTTCTGTAGATATTTGCCCAAATGACTAAAACAATACTCTTTTGTGTGTGCAAAATCTCAATACGCCATAGTTGATTCATTTGCATTGAAATGTTATATTCCTTGGAGTTGATTGTGCATATATATACATTTAAAATAATTGGATCAAAACGCATACTCTTAGGGGGGAGTCACTTAGCATTAAAATCATTAGGCCGTGAGAAACAAATATGTATTCTTAACGGTATATTTGTAACACTTGTTACTAGGCCATCATGCTCTCATTGCTATGTATTTCTTGAAAATATGGATTTGTTCTAGCCACGAACATGATTATGATAAAATTGAGTTTAAAATCTTTTTGAAAAGATGAATGAAAACCTAAAGAAAATTTAAATCTCATCTTCACATAATCATCAGCTATTTAAGGAATCTTGAGTGGAATTTACAAGTCTAACTAACCTATAATTGTTGGTATTTCTCATTGGTTTAGACTTTGAAAAGTGACTCATGTCTATGTGTGCACACTTCATATTTCTGTAGCATGATTATATTGGTTATCATTTGTGATGCACAATTTGTCCATTTCATGATCATATTGAAATCTTATTTGATTGTTGGACCATATTGAACTATTTGAGTAGTTGTGGATAAACTGCTTGAATATATTTTAACTTAAACAGGTTACAATTATACATGATTCATTTTGGAAAGTCCGATTTACAAACGACACTCTACCGAAATTTTTCTAAATCTTTCCAAAATTCTTCGTGTATAACGGTAATATTTATTGCCTAGGCTATTAACTCATATGACCCTTTTTACTGTTGCCAAAAGGGGGAGATGGAAAGCAGAAAAAATAATGGGTAAAATGACTTTGTTTCAAAATAAATTAGACCCTTATTGATAGGGGGGAGCCTTTTAGGTTTAAACCCACTTTTTGCTTGTCGTATTTATCATCATCAAAAAGAGGGGAGAATGTTGACCTTATAGGTCACGCCCGATTTTGATTATGACAAATACTTATTATATCTAATGGGTATTTGAGATTATGTGCAGGAACCTCTGCTATCAGATCTTAATGCACAAAGAGTCAGTGGGGATCGAAGACCTAATTACTTTACATTGTAATAGAAATTGGTCTGTAATAGTAATTAGGGCTCTTGTATGTTATAATCACACACCCCACATGCATGGTTAAATACGTAAGCTCATAATGCAAAATGACCTTAAAAATACCTTAGTGTTTACCCTTTGGTCAACCGAAGGTTGACTGACACCGAATTTTTTTAATGTCTTCAAAAGGACCAAAAAATGACCCTAGGACACTCACCATTGCACCTATGAATGTTAGACACTTGAATAGGGTTTGTGTGAATCATAACAAAACCGAAATGAACACTTTGTGCACTTTCAATCGACCGACCTTGGCAGTTCATTCTACCCTGGTCGACCGAACACAGGTCCAGGTCAACGATTGACCAATGCCCCGGTCGACCAAACCATTGTAATTCAAATCCCCTACTCGACCAAAATCTCTTGAGGTCAACAGTTTGACCACCTAGTCGACCGAGCCAAAATTGAATACAAACTCCCTAGTCGACCAAGGGTCCTCGGGAGAAATCCCAAATGTCTGGTCGACCGAACCATTCAGTTCAAAATGGTCTGGTCGATCGAACCTCGAAAAAATGGAAAACTCGCCTCCGCCATACTCGTCCGGTCGACTGAGTCCCCAGTTCAGAAATGGCCTAGTTGATTGAACCATATGAACTTCAGTCGACCAAAAAGGTTTCTGGTCGGCCGAACCTCTCGGGTTGCCTTGATTTTTTACCATGGTTAAAATATTTTAAATAGGGTTAATTATTTTAAAATGATTTAAAACTTTCCTAATTATTCCCAATAGGTCCCTAATGGTTATATTTTAAGGGGTGTCTATAAATATTCTCTCATTTGGGATAATTAGCATGAGATTAGCCACTTTGATTAAGAGAGATTCTTTGAAATTCCCAAAACCTATAATACACATATTTAAGCCCCAACCACTCATACTTACCTTCTATTATTACCTACATCATTTGTAAGTTGATTGAGTGTTTGTGTTGAAAGGTTTGCTCTTCTTGTTTGGTGATTATTTGACATGATTTTTCTTGAGAGCTAAACCTAAGTATTCTTAGGGGACTTTGTTAATAAGTCTCTCCTAAGAAGACTTGTATTAAACTTCTGAGTATTGCATATCCATTGCAATATCTTGTGAAGTTTGTATTTGTTTGTGGATTGCAAAATCTCTTCAAAACATTTCCAAATATCTTGTGAGATTTATTTTGATATAACTTTGAAAAGATATTTGTTTATGTGATAGTGATCTTTGTTGCAATATTCATTCACTCATATATTATTTGCTGAATACAAAGATTACACATCTTTTGCAAACCAAGCATATACATTATTTGATATTTACATGCTTGAGACATCTGGCTGATTGAAATATTTGAGACTTGATATCTTTGTGTGAACTTATTGATTGAATATCTTGAGACACAAAGATTGCCTGTTGATACTCTCATGCACTCATCATGCTGATAGAAAATATATTTGAGAGCTGAAACACTAGACCACACTGAGCTTACATATTAAATCATATTGTGGTGTGTGTAATTGCACGTAGTTGGGTACATATCTGCTTTACTTGAAAGCATAATCACTGTACCATTTCATTGATTGAGTGAATCAGTTGTATTTCCAGGCACGGGCCTGTAGAGGCAAACTAGCCCTGGAATAGTCTCGGATTGGCTTAGACCCGATTTGGAAAGCGAGGTGTGTCATCCTATTAAGGCTTGTAAGTTGAGGTCAGCCTCGCTAATTTACCTGGTTAAGGTTAGGGTCAGCCCTATGCTAATTGACCTGGTTGTAATTGGTGCCGCTCCACCCTTAAGTGAGCTATTAGTGGAATCCTTAGGCTTGCGAGCTAGAGGCGGGGACGTAGGCACAATTTGCCGACCCCGATAACATATCGTGTGTTTGTTCATATTTCCACACTTTATATTTACCGCACGTGTATGTTATTATGCGAATGATGCGCTTGATTTGAATTTCTGTATATTATATTTATCAATGTATTTGGAACTGCGTAGAAAGACCCTAGGTTGTAATATTCTGCTAACATATAGCTCAACCTAGGAGAAAAGTTTAAAATTCCAATTTATTCCCCCTCTTGGGAATACACCAATTCTAACAGAAAGGGTGAAGACTCCAAGAGTTGAAAGATTTAGAGTCATTAAGAGAGTTTTGATGTAAGTACTTCAACTAAGACTTGATATAAAATGGTTGAAGCTCTTTAGGACAAGATAAAATCTAAGAAACCATTTTCTTAAAGACCTTGAAATATGATTTCTAAAATTATAAATTCTGAAGGTCACAAATGAAAAGAGTTTTCAAAGTCAAAATTCTTAAAAAAAAACGAAGTTTTTCAAAGCTAGGAGCTTACCCAAACCTTCTAGGCGACTGCCCATTTAATGTTTTTTAAGAACTAGCAGACAGAAAGGTGCCAGGCGCCTGCTAGGTGCTTGATAGGAGACTGTCTGGTCATCCTAGCCACCTGCCTGTGTTTTGATAGGCGACGACAAGTGTTCTGACTTTTGATTTTGAACTGAGACAAGTGCCTGCCATGTCGTGCCAGGCGACTACCACTCGAAGAATTTTTTTTAATTACCAATGGGAAAATTTTTAAATTTGATTCTAAGGCTCCAAATATTTTGTAAAGTTGACCAAACACTCCAATTCAACTTAGTGAGCAAGGAAAACTCTATAAATAGGCCCCTAAGACATGAATTTCTAATTGACCTAGAAATATCTTCAGTAATCTAAGACTCTTATGTGCTTTCAACTCTTAAAGACATTTTTGCCAACATCTTGCTGCACATTCCACTAAGTTCTTGCTGATTCTCACAACAAAATTGTGCTTTCAAAGTCTAAACCTTTCAATCAAAGGAAGATTAATTCGGTGAAAAAATTTATTGAGCTTCAATTACTTTATATTGAATTACTTTGAAGTATATAGTGTTGATTGGTGTACTAACCTACTCTATCTGAGAGTGTCTCTTGTACACAAGTTCTCTTCTCTTGTTTCTTGTCTTGTAGATGATTCAGGGTTTTTGGATCGTTGTTACCAAGCGTAGGGTATCACTTGGAGAAGTGATTACTCTAACCTATTGAAGGAGGGCTCAAGCGTGGGGGATCGCTTGGAGAAATATCTCTACCTGAAAAATAGGGATTTGTAAACAATTTTGTTCCTCCTGGAAAGGAACAAGTATAATGGAATCCTTAGGTGGTTTTGTTGACTTTATAGGTCACACCCATTTTTGATAATGAGAAATACTCTTGTATTTGATAGCTTTCAAGTTTTTGTGCAGGTTTATATTAGCAAATCAATTGATGGCACACTAAGTAAAGCCTGAAGACCTTAAGATTGTTTCTTGTTGTAATTTATATTATTTGGGTCTATAATAATTTATATCGGTCTGTAATAATCTCTACATGTTGGTTTTAAAAACTCAAAATAACCGTAAATTGACCATAGGGACCGAATGACCTTATGGCACCCTTCGGTCGACCGACACCAAATTTTTGGGACTATCTCAAAATGGCCTCCGTAAGACCCCAGTATGACTCTAGGTCCCAACACTCATGCACATATATCATACAAAATTAAGGAGTGTTAAAAATAAATAAAATTGAATAATATAGGAAAAGCTCAGGCGACCGAACCCCAGGGGTTCATTTAACCTCGAGCACCCAAACTATTGAGAAGTGAATAGTTTGACCATGCTTCGGGCGACCAAACACATTTTGACCATATCTTCCCCGGGCGACCGAACCCTTTGAAAAAAACATTTCACCAACTCGGACTATCGAGCATTTTAGTTCAAATCATGCCCTAGGCGACCGAACTCTTGTGTTCAAGCTACCGATCCCAAACCCCAGCACCCGAACCTATAAAAAAAATGCTACTGACTTTTGTTCAGGCTTTCACACCAAAACTCAGGCTGCCGAACCATTTTTGAGGGTTTTTAGAAATGTGTCTGTTTGGGCGACCGAATATAGGTTTAGTCACCCAAACCTTGTTGGATTAAGATTAATTTACCCGAGGTAAACATGGGTTAATTTGGGATTAATATTTCCTAAGCATTTTAGACTTTTCTAAGAATACCCAATAGGTCCCAAACGGTTATATTTTTTACCTTGACTATGAATATGGGTACATTTGTGAGGATTAGTATGAGATTACCCAAAATCATTAGTAAAAATCCTCTCTATCTCAAAATCTCATTTTGCCCAAAATACTCTCAAATATTCATTCTCTTGATACATCTGGATATTGTGAGAGTTTTTTTTATTGTCCTTGTGTTTATTAGATAGTGCAAATACTCCCATTTGCTTAGTTGATTGTTTGATATTATTTTTGAGGAGTCAAGTAAGAGTTTTTCCACAAATTTTTATTTGATAAATTTAGTGTTGGGAAAAAAACTCATTAGCTTAAAGATCTTTGCATTGTCATTGCAAAGATTCCTATAACTTAATTTTGTTGTGCAAATTATTTTTAACAAGCTATATTATTCTTTCAAACAACTTTTGAGCATATTACATTGAAGAAAATATTTTTGAGTTGATTTAAAGATTGTTGCAGCATTTTTGAAACTGTGATTCATTATTGAGATTTGATATGACTTGTTTCAAAGAAATAGCTTGATTAGATCACTTTTGAGCATTCTTGCGATTATATCTTGTTGAGTGTGGCTTGCACAAAAATACACATCACTGAGCTTACATTTACCTATATAGTTGATGTGCATTTGATTGATTTGTATTGATACATATCTGCTTATCGAAGAAGCATTATATTGTACACAGTTTGTGTTGTGATTTGATTGTATTCTAGGCGTGGCCTGAGGGGGCAGTAACGTAACCTGTAAGGATTGTTAGGGCCTTCTCCGTCCGTAAGGAGAATTTGTAAAGGTTGATGTCAGCCCTGTGCTAATTGATCTGGTTGTATTAGGTGTCGTTCTACCCATTAAGTGAGCATTAGTGGAATTCTCAGGCTTGTGAGCTAGAGGCGGGGACATAGGCACAGTTGGCCAAACCCCGATAACATATTGTGTGTCTGTTTATATTTCCACACTTTATATTTACCGCACATGTATGTTATAGTGTGAATGATGCACATGATTTAAATTTCCGCATATTATATTTATCTATGCATTTGAGATTGCATAGAAAGACCCTAGGTTGTGATAACCTAGGAATAAGTTTTAAAATTCCAATTCACCCCCCCCCCTCTTAGGAATACATCAAAGCTAACAGGTTTTCCTAAGGAGAGGACGTAGGCTAGGGATAAGTTGAACCTTGTAAAATCTTGGTCTCCTTCTCTTTCCTTTACTCTCTTTATTTTTCAGCATACATATAAACTGTGTGGATGATTTAAATTCTTGATCATATATGCTATGTAGTTTGGAAATTAAATAAGCTAAAGGTTATTTTTTTTTAGGCTTGCAAAAACCAAAAGGGAGTACGTTGGTTGATCAATAATTTGCAGAAACCATAAGAGAGTACGTTGATTGGTTAACACCCAAAGACTCTTTAACTAAAAGTTTATTTGAAGTCTAAGATTTTGGAAAGAGTGTTGGATTTTATATTGCACATCATATTGAGAAAGAAAAATCAAATTTCATTATTTACAGGGCTTACAAATATACACAGAGTTGTAAAAGCTGAAACTTGTATAAGAGCTAAATCTCATATCTTGGTTGAGTATAGTGTGGCTGATCGGTTTGGTTGATTGATTGGTTAATTAAGTTTTTATTTAATTGTGTGATTGTACATTGAATAAAAAGAACTAAGTTTTTTGTGTGATTGCTAAATCAACACTTCATTGAAAGAATTAAAAGAGTTTAAGATTTCATAAAAAGATTTAAAAGAAAATTTTTAAACACAATTCACCCCCCCCCACTTGGGACCACACCTTGGTTTTCAACTGGTATCAGAGCAAGGTTATAACAAATCATAACAAGTAGTTATATAAAGATCTAAATGGCACACCTAGGAGTAGCTCCCTTTGGAGAAGACCAATCCTCTACAAGACCACCCATCTTTTGTGGTTTAAATTACACATTTTGGAAACAAATGATGAGAATTTATATTCAAACAATGGATTGGAAGGCTTGGAAGGTTGTCACAGATGGTGACTTAATCCCTACCAAATCAATGGATGGCTAAGAAATTCCCAAGGAAGAAAAAGATATGACCGAAATAGATCACAAAATGCTGCAAGTTAACTCTAGTGCAATAAACGCCCTATATTGTGCACTTGATATGAATGAATTCAATAGAGTTATGGCATGTAAAACCACAAAGGAAATTTGGGATAAAATAGAAGTAACCTACGAAGGAACCATAGATGTTAGCGATAGTAGAATAGACTTGCTCAAAGTGAGTATGAAGCTTTCAAGATAAACCCGGATGAAAACTATAACAAATATATATACAAGGTTCACACATATTATAAACTCCCTCAATGCTTTAGGAAAAACATATTCAACCTATGAGTTGATCCGAAAAATACTTAGAGGACTTCCTCCAATATGGTAACCTAAAACCACAAAAAGTACGGAAGGAAGAAATCTCAAAAACACATTCTTAGATGAACTCATAGGATCCCTTCTCACCTATGAGATGGCCATAAATGAAAGGAGTGGAAAAACTAAAGCCCAAGAATTTGTTGCATTTAAAGCATCAAACAAAAACTCAAGTAGTGAAGATGAAGAGGATGAGCTAGCCTTCATATCCATGAAACTTGCAAGAATACTAAGAAGGAAAAATAAATTCAAAAGAAAAATCCAGAACTCAAATTCTGATGAGGAAGAAACTAATAAGAAAGAAACAAAGAAAGAATTTCCAACATGCTATAATTGCAAGAAAGTTGGACACCTAAAATCAGATTGTCCAAAACTTAAGAAAGATTCTAAAAAGAAAAAGAAAAAGGCAATGAAGGCCATTACATGGGATAATCTAAGTTCTAGTAGTTTAGATAATGAATCAAGTGACCAAGAGGTTGCTTGCTATATGGCATCGGACGATGATGAAGAACAAAGTTCCTCATCCAAATTTTTTAATGAATCATATAGTGAATCTAGAAATAATGAGAGCTTGCCATCTTATGAAGAACTACAAAGAAAATTATTCAAAGTTCATAAGATTCTAGTTAGAGCAACATAATGACATACTTCCTTGAAAAATAAGAATGAAGTTGTAATGAAAGAAATAGAATCTAAAAATCTTGCTGAAAAAGAAAAGGATTTAAAAATCAAGAGATTAGAAAGCAAGAACGAAAAAGTGATGCAAGAATTAGAATATATAAGATCCCAATCCTCCATTAATAATGAGAAAGATCAATATATTTTTGAACTAGAGAATAAAATTAATAAAGTATGTCAAGATAAAGAAAAACTACAAGAAAAGGCTAAAAGCATGATCAAGAAAAAATAATTTACAATTTCACAAGAGGAAAAGAAAACTTTGATAGAATGATAGGTCCACAAAGAATGTCTTTGAATAAAGAAGGCATAGGATACAATGTAGTTGAAAATGCAAAGAAAAGGAACCTCTATATGGGGTACTTTACAAAAGCATCCAAAAACTATGCTAGCACCTTCTCCAATGCCTATACTCACACTATATGCTACCTATGTAAGAAGAAGGGACATATAAAGTTTGAATGTCCATTAAAAAGGAAAGATGTGAAAGTTAAACAAGTTTGGAATGTAAAAAAAACTTCTCTTGTTGAACCATCCAGACCCAAGAAAATTTGGGTACCAAGATAAAAGTCTAGTTCATAAATCAAGAACTCCATAGATGTTAGGTATTCCTTTTAGAAATTATGAAAGAAACTTAATCACATCTTCTACAAGGATATTGAACTAGTTGAAATGAAAAGATGAGTTTTAAGAAGCTTACTGATGCTTATCATATTAAAACAAATAAAAATTATTGGCTTAAATCAATGAATGTATTGTACAAGGCAAAAGTTTTAAAATATTAAGATTTGAAAAGAAAATTTTGGAGTTCATATGAAATCAAAAGAAAGAAAATCTGAAGCAATATGAAAAATATTTGAGTAAAATGAGTAGTTAAGCTGAATGAGAAACACTTAAGAAACATGAGAACAATTTGAGCAAAATTGGAGCACAATGCAATAATATGCTTCATGCTTATATGATATATTGTTATATACTTACATGCTTATATGTTATGCTAATATGCTACATGCTTACATGCTGATATCTTGATAGTGCCAAAGACATGAAAATGACTTGACTTATATTATAATGATTTATGGCTCACTATATATTGAAAAATTGAGCATGAAGTTATTGAGCATAATTTTGAAGCATGAATTTTGATACGATACTAATATATGAATATGAAATTAATTCTTAACCATACATGCTAATGATTGATCACATGGATAAACTTATTTGTCTTGCACTGCCTCTCTTATCTCTCTCTTTTTCTCTATTTTCTCAGTTTAATATTAGATTTATTTTCATTGTCAATATTTTATTCTGTTGACTTTATAAGTCCAATCTTATTTTGATAATAACAAATTACTTGGTATTTGACCTGTGCACTGAGATTGTGAATAGGAACATTATTTAACATGCACGAAAGGTGAGGAAATCATGGAAGCCACGAGGATTAAAATATATACAACCTGGCATTATCAATGGAATTAAAAGAGTAGAAGAATGAATATGCAAGTGTCAAGTTCAAGATCGTCATGGGAATGGGTATTTAGAATTGATTGTATTTGCATATTTTATATGATATAGCTAGAAGCTCAAAATATACCCCAAACTGACCTTAGGACACATGCATCTCATGAAAATCTTATTTATAGATGTCCTAACTTAAAAATAATTTTAGAGGCAAATTTTTAGAGGCCATGTCAACAAACCCCATGTCCTCGTTGATGAACGCATTAAGGGACCTTGGCGATGAATGACCTGTTCTCATCAACAAAAATTTACCGAGAGCTCTAAAAGTTCAAACAGGCTCTCGTCAACAAGATTCAGGCTCACGGCGACGAATGAGTGTTGAACACTCGTCAACAAAGGTGTCCTCTCGTCGACAAATGTCGAGCACAGAACTGAAGTTTCAGCTAGAATACGGACAAATTAGTGTTTAATCTTCATGATCTAATGGCCATAAATTAATTTGACAACAAGAACAATATTTAAACACTCCCAAAACCCTAAAAACATAAGAAGCAAGAGTTTTAGAGATATATTCATGCATCTTGTGCTATGTGTGCCTCCATTCCAAGACTTTGCCAATATTCTACTAATTTCATACTCTTTAGGCAAATCATCTCAGCTTTTCAAAGGGATTTCATTTACACATCTTGAGCGCAAGATTTAGTGATTGAGGTTTGGTAAACAGGGGATTGGTTTGTGTTTTCAATATATAGATATCTTGAAGATTTTTCATATCTCATACTCATACATCTATTATTCTTATTGAGAAGAAAAATAATTGTGTTGTTACATAAAAATTTATTTGTGAAAGGATTTTCTAAATATTGAATATTTGCTAATCTTCAAGTCCCTATTTTCATTCAAAGACTCGATATTTTGTTATTGCGAAAACTACTTGATTGAAAAGTCTAAAAGGTTCTAAATATATATTCGTGAGAAATATCTTGTGAAATGTTTTGCTTAAATCTTTGTAGTATTCAAAGTCACTTATTTTAGTCAAAGATTTAATCTTACAAATTATTGGATAGTAAGAACATATATCTGAGCATTATTTAATATTATTTTAAAGGATCTTATTTTCGGTTCTTGCATAAAGTCTTTTGAAATTAAACCTTAAGATCTTTAAAGTTCTTATTTTTTAAGAAATCGATTTTTGGGAGATATTGATTAAAGGATAATTTTTTGAAGCATATCATTTATATAATGATTATATTGTTACATACATATTGAGCTTCAAGTTTTATCATATGAATATGTGTTAGGATTTTCTATTGTACTCACTAGCTTGGTTAGAAGCAATATTGAGTTTTGTAGAATTGTAATCTATATTGTAATCACGGTTCGGGCTATGAACCGGGTTTGAGGAGAAAGCTATATCTCTTGTAAGTAGCGGAGTAGGAGGAAATTGTACCTCTTGTAAGCAGCGGATTGTAAGGGATGCTCCATCCCAGTTAAAGGAGTAGCGATTTAGTGGAATCTTTGAGTGGGTTGCTCAAAGCGGGGACGTAGGCCGGGTTGGCCGAACCTTGTAAAATTGTGTTTGCATCTCTCTTACCCTCAACTCCTTTTAATTTTCCGCATTGTATTTAAATTACTTGTGCATTGTGTATGTGTTGAATACTTGTTACATCTGTGAGTAATTGGGTAAAAGTGTATGCTTGACAAAGACACATATTAGATTAATTATTTATGAAACATTAACCTCGTTGTTAGGTAACTTGAAAGTTTGTAATTGAAGGTTTTTCGAAATTAGATCTTAAAGGTCAAAATCTTTTGAAAATACTCAATTCACCCCCCTCTTAGGATAACACCGTAATTCACATTTGGTATCAGAGTGAGTTTACATAGACTTAACTGTTATTTTTATAAAAAGATCACATGGCACACATCGGTGTGACCCCATTCGGTGAGGGACACTTGTCCACTAGACCACCTATTTTTTGTAATGTAAATTACGCCTACTGGAAAAGAAGAATGAGTATATATATTTTAAACGTTGATTGGAAAGTGTGGAAAATTGTTTCTAAAGGAAATAATATTCCTATGAAAGTAGTTGACAAGGTAAATGTTCCTGAGACTGAAGATGAGTATACAGAGGAAGACTAGAAATCTGTGCGAATAAATGCTACTGCAATGAACTTGTTATTCTGTGCACTAGATGTAAATGAGTTTAACAGGGTGATTTCTTGTAACACTGCTAAAGAGAATTGGGAAAAATTAGAAGTCACATATGAAGATACTAAGGAAGTAAAAGATAGTAGGATAGACATGCTTACTAGTGAATATAAGACATTTAAAATGACTGCTGATGAATCTATTCAATCCATGTACACTAGATTTACTCACATCACGAATTCTTTAAATGGTCTTGGTAAATCTTACCCTACATATGAGTTGATTAGGAAAATACTTAGGGGACTACCGCCAGCTTGGGAAGCTAAGGCTACGACAATAGCAAAAGGAAAAATTTGAAGGAGATGTCGACGTTGATGAATTGATCATATCACTCATTAATTATGAACTAGCAATAAATGAAAGAAAGAATGAGCAAAATAAAGCAAGGAAAGTTACAACACTTAAGGCATCATCTAACAGCTCCAGTGAAGGAAGTGATTCAGAATCGAATGATAACATGACTCTTTTCACCAAGAAATTTGGAAAGTTAATAAGAAAGAACAAGAAATACACCAGAAAATTCCAGGGCTCAAAAAAAGAAAAGGGAGAGTCAAGTAGAAGGAAGCAAAAGGATGATCTTCCTACGTGCTATAACTGTAGAGAAGTTGGGCATATCAAGTCAGATTGTCCTCAACTGAAGAAAGTATCGAAGAAGAAAAAGAAAGAACTAAAGGTTGGTTGGGATACTCACAATACCAGTAGTTTAGAACCTAAATCCAGTGATGACGAGTTTGTAAATCTATGTTTGATGGCTTATGAAGACCACGAGGCACAATATTTTTGTTCTGCTTCATCTTATTATTCCAGTGATTTAGAAAATGAAAATAGCATGCTCTCTTATAATGAACTGCAACAGGAATATCTATATACACTTAAAATGCTTGAGATTAAGAAAAATTCTTATTTGAAGTTAAAATTGAAGGAACTTTCAAAGTTAGTAGAAAGCCAAAATGAATCTCATGCATCCTTAATGAGAGACAAGGATTTGAAAATTGAGGAGTTAGAAAAGAATTTGAAAGATAAATCTAAGATTATTTATAAATTCACAGAAGGTCAAACTAATTTTGAAAAACTCCTTGGAGCTCAAAGAAACTCCCTAGAAAAGGAATTTTTTGGTTTTAATGAAAAGGATAACCTAGAACAAAAACATCATTACATATGATATTTTGTAAGACAGACAAAATTTTATGTTCCAAAAAAAGATTCTTATAGATATATTACATGTTTTAAATATAAGAGGTCAGGTCACATAAAATTTGACTGTCCTTTTAAGAACAAAGATGTTAAAATTAAAAAGATCTAGAAAGTCAAAGGAGAGTCTAGCACTAACCCCCATGGACCCAAGAAAATTTAGATACCAAAAGTAGTTATCTAATTATGCTTTGCAGATCTATTTGAGATTGTCCACTTCAAAGGACTAGTGGTATATGGATAGCAGATGCTCATGACATATGACAGGAGATAAAGCTAAATTCGCATCTATCATATCCAAAGATGGAGGATTCGTTACATTTGGGGAAAAGGTAAAATCATTGGAGTTGGTAAGGTTGGTAAGAAACCTTCCCTTGTCATTGATAACGTGTTATTAGTTGATGGATTAAAGCATAATCTATCAAGTATAAGTCAACTATGTGATAAAGGTTATAAAGTTTCATTTGAACATGACAAATGCATTGTAGAGAACAAATCTGAAAACAAAATATTGTTTACTGCTGATTGTTATGAAAATGTCTACACCACTAGCTTTGACAATCTTGCTTCTCAACACGTAACTTGTTTGTCTGCTATAAATGAGATTAGTTGGATTTGGTATAGAAAACTAGGACACGCAAACATGGACTTAATATCTAAACTAGTTAAAGGAGACTTAGTTAAGGGATTGCCTAAGACAAAATTCGTGAAAGACAAAATATGTGATGCATGTCAACTAGGAAAATAAGCAAGATCTAGTTTTAAGAAGAGGAAAGTAATCTCTACTACTAGGCCACTCCAAATGCTACACTTAGATTTATTTGGTCCAAACCTAATTCATAGTTTAGGAGAAAAATCATACACATTTGTTATTGTTGATGATTATTCTAGATTTACATGGGTACTATTTGTAGGTCACAAAGATGAAGTGTGTGAACAATTTATTAAACTGTGCAAGAAAATTCAAAATGAAAAGGGATATACTATCACTAAAATCCAAAGTGATAGGGGCAAAGAACTTAAAAATCAACGTATGGGTGAATATTGTGATTTATTAGGAATATCTCATAATGTTTCAACTCTTAGAACACCACAACAGAATGGTGTAGTTGAAAGAAACAATAGGACTATACAAGAAATTACCAAAACTATGCTTAACGAACATAAACTACCTAAGCACTTCTGGGCTGAGGCAGTGAATACTGTCTGCTATGTTCTAAATAGAGTTTCGATTAGACCATCTCTAAATAAGACTCCTTATAAATAGTGGAATGGCCATAGACCAAACATCTCGTATTTTCATGTATTGATTGTAAATGCTTTGTGCTTAGAGACAATGAGCACTTAGGAAATTTTGATGTGAAATCAAATGAAGGTATTTTTCTAGGATATGCCTTAGATAGTAAAGCCTACAGGGTATATAATAAACGATCATTAATTGTTGTAGAATCTATCAATGTAGTATTTGATGAGTCAAACCCTTTCTCTAAAATCACTAATGAGGATGAAGTTGAGATAAATAAGGATTTTGAAAAACTGTCTATTGAAAATGATTCAGATAAGAGAAATGAAATTAAGGAACCATCTGCTGAAAATAATCAAATTGAAAATGAGGTTAATGAACTACCTAGAGAATTGAAGTACATAAAAAATCACCCCATTGATCAATAATAGGTGAACCATCATGTGGAGTAGTCACATGATCCTCACTTAGAAATAAGAATAGTCATTGTGCATTCCTATCTCAAGAAGAACCTAAGAATGTGAGTGAAGCAATTGAGGATGAATCTTGGGTGATGTCAATGCAAGAAAAGTTAAACCAGTTTGAGAGAAATAAAGTATGGACATAGTTCTTAGACCTGAGGATAAGACATTTATTGGAACAAAATAAATATATAAGAAGAAGAAAAATGAACATGGGATAGTTGTTAGAAATAAGGCAAGACTAGTAGCTCAGGGATATAACTAGGAAGAAGGAATAGATTTTGAGGAAACCTTCACACTTATAGCTAGAATCTAAGCTATTTGAATGTGTTGGCCTAAACACGACTTACTACACTTAATTTTGATGATAACAAAGTAAGGTTATTTAATTTGCTTCAAAGTTGGGGTGTTTCAGGAAAAAACATATATTGAAACCTAGCTTATTTCACAAGGAATCATTTGAAAGCTTATATCAAATTTAGGTGATCAATATGGAAAGCTCAAGGATAAATGAAGCTCGGAATTTAAAACAATAAAGATTTGAAAGCTCATATCAAATTCAATATTGAATTATCAAGGATCATTGAAGCTTAGAAACAAAGAGAACTCAAAGCAGCAATGAAGAGTCAAATGTGTCATTAGGAAATGCTTTGTAAGTACTTCAAGTATATTTCAAGTATGAATTTTTTGTTGAAGCTCATTAGGTAAAAGAGACTTAGAGACCTTATTGTAAACTTGGAAAATAATTTTTAAAGAAAGCAAATTAACATTCCAAGAAATGAGGAGCAAAGAGAGTTAGTTCAAGTATATTTTAAAAACCATAATTTTGTCTTGACAGGAGCCTGAATAAACTTGCTAGTCGGCTACCAACTTAAGGGATTTAAAATACATATACAGAAGGTCGTCAGGCTACTTCCTAGACCTTGACAGGTGCCTGATGAGGTAGTTTGAGAAGGCTTTCTGGGTTTCATCAGGTTACTATCGCCCTACTACCTGTTTTTTTAAAATTGAGAATTTCAGTGACAGGCGCCTAACCACAAGGTGACAGGCGATTGCCACCCTATGGCCTGTGAAAAATACCTATGTATTTTATTGACAAGCGCCTGACAAAATTTCATCAGGCTACTGCTATGCGGCAAATTTCAAAATTTATAATGGACAAATTTTTGAAAATTAAATTGCTTGGGGCTTACACTTAGTTAAAACTTGGACACCACTCCAAGTAAACTTGGGGAACAAGTTAAATAATTTTCTACATCTATAAATAAGCCTTAAGACCAATGAATTCTATACCAAGAATCTAATTCAGCATTCAAACTCTCTCAATTGCTCTCAACACTCAAAAGCTCTCTCATTCTCATCTTGTGCATGAAATTTTCTAAGACTTTACAGATTCTGAATCACCAATCTTGTGCTACAATTCTGAAATCTTTCAATCATTAAAAGAACTATTCGGTGATACACTCTATTGAGCTTCAATCTAAGTTTCATATTTGAATTACTTTGAAGTATATAGATTGAATTTGTACTAATCAGCTCTTTTGAGAGCATCTCTTGTATACCTTCTTTTGAATCTTGTCATATATATTGATTGATAGTTCATGTGCTTGAATCGTTAGAATGAACGAGAGGATATTGTTTGGAGAGGCACACTCTAGCCTAATTAAAGGAGTAGTTGTAATGGTGTTGTTCCGCCTGGAAAGGAATTGATATAGTGGAATCCTTTGGTGTTTGCCAAAGGCGAGGACGTAGGCCGAGGATAAGCCGAACCTTGTAAAAACTTGGTGTTCTTATTTACCCTACTCTTTAATTTCTACACTATATTTATATTTGTGGATGCTAAGTACGGGTTGTGGGGCTTAAACATTGAAATTCAAAGAAGGCTTTTAATTTTAGAAAGTACTTTTCAATTAACCATTTGCGGAAACCCACAAGGGAGTATGTTGGTTAATTTGTGGAAATCTTGATTAAGAGAATGCAATACAAACCAAATTCAAACAAGGCTTGCATTCATATAAGTTGCAACAGGCTTGGTTATTTTGGTTTTTAGCATTGATCATTGTGTGGTTGGTTTGATTATTTAAATTTTCAAGCAAATTGTTGTGTATTTTTGGTTTTGATTGAGTTACTTAATTTTTAGTTATAAATTATTAAACAAATAAGTAAAGGATTTAAAAAGAACTTAAAATTTTTAAATAACCCAATTCACCCCCCTCTTGGGAACCCTATTCTACTTTCAGAATGCTTTTAGCTTATGCTGCATTTAAGGATTTCAAGTCATATAATATGGATGTCAAAAGTACATTCTTAAATGGCTACATAAGTGAAGAAGTATATGTAGAACAACCCCCATGTTTTGAAAACCATAAGTATCCAAAACATATTTATAGACTAACTAAAGCCTTGTATGGTTTAAAGCAAGCTCTTAGAGCTTGGTATGAAAGGCTAAGTGGTTTTCTAAACTGGATAATGGATTTATCATAGGAAAGATAAACACAACACTATTCATAAAATCTAAGAACGATAACATGCTCCTAGTTCAAGTATACGTAGATGATATCATTTTTGGAGCAACAAATGAAGAGTTGTGCAATGAGTTTGCAAGTACTATACAAAATGAAATTGAGATGAGCATGATGGGTGAACTCAATTTCTTTATAGGACTTCAAATCAAAAAAGAAAAACAAGGAATTTTTATAAATTAATCGCAGTACATTAGAGACTTAGTCAAAAGATTTAATATGGAAGATAGAAAAATACTAGGGACACCTATGAACTCTTCTTTGAAATTAGACAAAGATGAACAAGGTATACCAATAAATGTTAAGCTCTTTCGTAGGATGATTGGTAGCTTACTATATCTAACTGCCAACAAGCCTCATATAATGTTTAGTGTTTGTTTGTGTGCGAGATTTCAGGTTGCACCTAAAGAGTCACATATATTAGCTGTCAAACGAATACTTAGATACTTGATAGGAACCGTTGAACTTGGATTATGGTATCCTAAGTATACATCCTTTGAGATTGTTAGCTATTCAAATGTTGATTTTTATGGTAATAAAGTGGATAGAAAGAGCACAAGTGGCACATGTCATTTCTTAGGACATTCTTTAGTATCTTGGTTTTCAAAGAAGTAAAATTCAGTTGCTCTGTCCACAGTCGAGGTGGAATATGTAGTGGCTAGAAGTTGTTGTGCTCAAACGCTATACATGAAGCAACAACTTATGGATTTTGGATTAAGTTATAATACAATTCCTATAAGATGAGACAATACGAATGCAATAAACGTCTCAAAGAATCCTATATCACATTCATGAACTAAACACATAGAAATTAGACATCATTTTCTTCGTGACCATGTGCAAAAAGGAGATATGACACTTGACTTTGTATGCACAAATGAACAATGGGAAGACATATCCACGAAACCACTTGCGGATGATAGGTTTATCCAAATTAGACATGAATTCGGCCTGATGCATAGTCAAGAAGTTGTCTAGAATTATATTAGATTACATAACTCAAGGGTAGCAACATCAATTAATATTCACAATTAGTTAGAATTTTCAAATTTGGCTTATTTGTTCACATTTGGTATTAAAACTAAAGAATGGTTATTTCATGTTAAATTTTTATGGATACATGCTCACATAAATTTTTGACTTTAATGGATTGATTTGCTTATCCATATCTATGAAAAATTGAAATGCAGTATATGTTAACATTGAAATTTGATTAAACAACACAGATATACCTTAGAAAGGGAGAGTTTGCTTGTTTCTTAATAACAGGAGAGTAGTAAGGTGGGTGACATAGGGAGATATATATTCATGTTAAAAGATGTAATAAATTTATGTTAGAATGATATTTTATATCTACACCTTTTTTTTTATTGATGTCAAAAGGGGACGAAGAATATAAGTTTATAGCAAAAATAGTTTGCAAAAGTTTTTTGAATGTAAGCGGAGAAAAGTTGATAAGTACATGAGTTATATGTGCAAAACTATTGCCTATTTTACATTGTGTATGAGCATATTTCATATTGCTGAATTTTATATTGTGCATTAATTGAGGGGGAGCCTTGTTAGGCGAAACCCATTTTCTATTTTTACTCGTGTATTTGTCATCATCAAAAAAAGGGAGATTGTTGACTCTATGAGTCCAATCCTGTTTTGATAATGACAAATCACTTGATATTTGACCTATACATTGAGATTATGAACAGGAACATTATTTAGCATGTACGGAAGGTGAGGAAGTCATGGAAGTCATGAGAATTAAAGCATATACAACCTGGCACAATCCATAGAACTAAAAAAGTAGAAGAATGAAGATGCAAGCATTAAGTTCATGATTGTCATGAGAATGGGTATTTAGAATTGATTGTATTTACATATTTTATATGATATAGCTAGAAGCTCAAAATATATCCTAGACTGACCTTAGAACGCATGCATCTCATAAAAATCTTATTCATAAATGTCCTTAACTTAAAAAGAATTTTAGCGGTAAAATTTTAGAGGCCTCATCGATAAACCCCATGGCCTCATTGACGAACGCACTAAGGGGCCTCGATGATGAACGACCTGCTCTTGTTGATGAAAATTTATCAAGAGCTCTAAAAGTTCAGACAGGCTCTCATCGACGAAATTCAAGTTCACGTCAATGAACAAGTGTTGAACACTTGTCGATGAAGGTGTCCTCTTGTCGATGAATGTTGGGCATAGAACCAAAGTTTCAGTGAGAATACGGACAAATTAGTTTTTAAACTCCATGACCTAACAATAGGAAATTAATTTGAAGGAAAGAACAATATTTAAACACTCCCAAAATCCTAAAAACACAAGAAGCAAGAGTTTTAGAGAGATATTCACACATCTTGTGCTACGTGTGCCTCCATTCCAAGACTTTGCCAATATTCTACTGAATTCATACTTTTTGGGCAAATCATCTCAGCTTTTTCAAAGGGATTTCATTTACACATCTTGAAAGCAAGCTTTGATGATTGAGGTTTGGTAAACAAGGGATTGGTTTGTGTTTTCAATATATAGATATCTTGAAGATTTTTCATATCTCATACTCATACATCTATTATTCTTATCGAGAAGAAAAATAGTTTTGTTGTTACATAAAAATTTATTTGTGAAAGGATCTTATAAACATTGAATATTTGCTGATCTTCAAGTTCCTATTTTTATTCAAAGACTCAATATTTTGTTATTGCGAAATCTACTTGATTGCAAAGTCTAAAAGGTTCTAAATATATATTCGTGAGAAATATCTTGTGAAAAGTTTTGTTTAAATCTTTGAAGTATTCAAAGTCACTTATTTTAGTCAAAGATTTAATCTTACAAATTATTGGATAGCAAGAACATATATCTGAGCATTATTAAATATTATTTTAAAGGATATTATTTTTGGTTCTTGCATAAAGTCTTTTGAAATTAAACCCTAAGATCTCCAAAGTTCTTATTTTTTAAGAAATCAATTTTTGGGGGATATTGATTAAAGGGTAATTTTTTGAAGCATATCATTCATATAACGATTACATTGTTACATACATATTGAGCTTCAAGTTTTATCATATGAATATGTGTTATGATTTTCTATTGTACTCACTAGCTTGGTTAGAAGCAATATTGAGTTTTTCAAAATTGTAATTCTATATTGTAATCACGGTTCGGGTTGTGAACCGAGTTTGAGAAGAAAGTTGTATCTCTTGTAATCAATGGAGTAGGAGGAAGTTGTGCCTCTTGTAAGCAGCGGATTGTAAGGGAAGCTTCATCCCGGTTAAAGGAACCAAGATTTAGTGGAATCCTTGAATGGGTTGCTCAAGGCGAGGACGTAAGCCAGCTTGGCTGGATCTCATAAAATCGTGTTTGCATCTTTTTTACCCTTAACTCCTTTTAATTTCCGCATTGTATTTAAATTACTTGTCCATTGTGTATGTGTTGAACACTTGTTACATCTGTAAGTAATTGGGTAAAAGTGTATGTTTGACAAAGACACATATTAGATTGATTAATTGTGAAACATTAACCTCTTTGTTAAGTAATTTGAAAGTTTGTAATTGAAGGTTTTTTGAAATTAGATCTTAAAGGTCATAATCTTTTAAAAATACCCAATTCACCCCCTCTTGGGATAACACCGTAATTCACACATAGTTCTTCAATTTAAAGTTGGGATTATTAATATTTTCAGTTTTATTTAAAGTTTCTTTTAGAATTCTTATTATTCTCTTTCTCATTGTTGAAGCTTAAATTCTGTTTGGGTTATTTTTGAAGTCAGTTTTCAATATCATTGTTGGAATTAATTTTGGTTTCTTGATTGCGTCAAGTTCAAATTTAAGTTAGTAGTTAATTGATGAATTTATGGTCGAATGCTTCACTTGTGTAATAAAGTTTTCTTTTTTCTTTTTTAGGATTTCGTCCAAAATTTCAAATGTAGGTTTTATTCCCTGTATGAATGGTTAGACGTAGGATTATTTTTCTGCAGTTAATTTTGTTACCATCTATTTTCTTGTCATTAATTTAGTGCGTGTTAGGTTCATAAATTAAATTTCACTTTGTTTTAATTTCGTCACAAAATCTAAAAAATCCTAGGAAACTGAATCTGAACCATATTCAGTAAACTTTTCTTTTCTTAATCTCTATTGGAATTACACAAAGTTTGGAATTAAACTGCATTCCCTGAGGAGATGATCTGACCCTTGGGTTAATTATTACACAACTGAACTCCTATACTTGGAATAGCTTCCGAGTTGCTAATTTTTAGAGTGAGTCAAGTTTTTGGCATAGTTTTTGGGGAATGCCGGATTTAGTTTCAAACTAGTGTTTTTCCCTTTTATTTTGCTTTTCTTCATGAAAAAAAAAAAGGTTTTGAAAACAAACAAAAAGTAATATAAAAATAAAATAAAATATGGTTGCACCTGCACCACGGACGCTCATGGACTCTTTGCAGGCCACACAAATCATTGCACCGTCTTCCATTGCATTACCAAATGATGCACTAAATTTCCTAATTAAGCATGGGAGGAGGTCAATGATACCTCAATTCCATGGGACGGAATCTAAGTGTCTTTATCAGCATTTGGAGGATTTTTGGTTGACTTGCAATACTGTTATTACTAGCATTGGAATTGATGAATTTACTAAATTTTGTTTATGTCCTGCCTCTTTGAAGGATAAGGATGAGATGTGGTTTAATTATTTGAGACCTCACTCTATCTCTAATTGGGCTGATAAGGAAGGTGAATTTCTACATAAGTTTTGTCCCTCACATAGAATTCAATTTTTGCAGGAATGGATCATTCAGTTTATGCAGAAGGGTGATGAGACTTTTCAAGCTTGCTGGGAAAGGTTCAAGGATGTGATAAATATTTGTTCACATCATGGGTTTGAATCATGGAGGTTAATCAATTATTTCCATGCAACACTTACTCCTGATTGCAAACAATTTGTCCAGACTATGTGCAATGGAGAACTCTTCAGTAAGAAACACGCACTATCATTCTTTGATTACTTAGCTAAAAGTGTCCAACACTGGAATACACAATATGATTGGGCCCCAACGGCAATACAACCTCTCAGCGCAATTGGTGGTGGAGGTAAATATGAGGTCAAAGAGGAGAATGATCTCCAAGCTTTTGTTGCTGCACTGGAAAGGAGCGTAGAAGAATTAGAAAAAGGAAAATAGTTTTGATCAGATGCAATCAGCAAATTGGGTTAACAACGCTCCAAATCAGCCATTCTCGAACACCTATAATCCCAAATGGAGGAATTACCAGAATTTCCCATGTAGGAATGATCAATCTAATCCATCTTTTTCACAGTTTCAGCAGCCTCCTCAATCATATGCACCACCTTCATAGCCAACTTATGATCCCATTGCTCCTCCACATTAGTATCAGCCACGATAGATCTATTAAAAGCTACGTACTTCTAGGATTTCAATCTAATGAAGCTCCTATTCCACCAATGACATCTTTTGAGGATAGCATGACATAAATGGCTAATACACCTCAAGAATTTATGCAGATCAACACTTAGACCATGAATGAATTGCAGAGCACCATCAACGAGTTAAACACCAATTTGACTAAGATGAGCACGACATTGAATACCCTAGGAAAAGAGGAATTTCTAGCACAACCTCAGTCTAATTCTCAAGTATACCGGCAACAACATCAACAAGTACATGATGTCTCTGGGGATCCTCTTGAGATAAAGAAGGTCATCAGTACTCTAAGAAGTCAAGAAGAAGTTCCCCAACTTGAGATACCCATTGAAAGGCAAATAGTTGCCTTGACACTTGAAGTTGCAACTGATACAGATGAAGCAACGTAAAAGTTAAAGGAAGTGAGTCTGGAATTGAAGGAGCCATCATCCCAGCTAGATATTCAAGTGTAAGTGAAAACCATGGAACCGTCATTACCTACTATAGTGAATGTCAAGGATTGCAATGCCAAAGCAAATATCTGCAACAGTTAGGTAATTGGTGCACCAGATGAAGAAGTTGAGTAGAATGGTAAGAATTCAACTTTCAAGGAACCAGGTAAAAAATTTAATGTTGATGCTTCTGAAGAACTAAAGGTATCCATTTTGAGAACTTTTCCTCAAAAACTAGTTCTTAAAGAAGTAAATTTCCTAGAAAATATACTGAATAAAGATCCTTTCTTGTGAAAACAAGAAAGTCAATCTGCACATGTATTGTCTAGTATTTTGAAGAGTATTAATTTATTTGAGGCTAAATTTTGTGTAGGTAATAAGACTGATTCATTGTGGCGGCTCAAATTTGGAGAACCACCAGTTCAATTTATAAAACTGCATCCATCAGATGAAATTCCTCCAAAGCCTCCACTAGACAGACTGTGATGTTTTTCTTTCCTTTCTTTTCATTTTGTTTTACCTTGCTTTATTTTTAGTTATGTGAGTTCTGGTGTTATCCCAAGAGAGGGGTGAATTGGGTACTTTAAAAAATTAAGTCTTTCAAGTTCTAATTTTGAAAACAATCAATTACAAACTTGCAAGCTACTTACAACTACCTCAATGTTTTTCAATTAATCAACCTAATGAGTGATTTTATCAATCAACCTAATTTACCAAATTACTTTGATGACCTACTATATATTTAAAATATTCACAATATTCACACAAATAAAATTACGCGGAAATTAAATACAGGTAAGGGTAAGAGAGATGCAAACTCGATTTTTAGTAGATTTGGCCTACCCCAGCCTACGTCCTCACCTTGAGCAACCCACTCAAGGATTTCAAGAAAAATCCGCTCCTTTAACTGGGACGGAGCTTCCCTTACACTCCACTGCTTACAAGAGGTGTAGCTTCCTCCTCAACCCCAATTCACAGCTCAAACCGTGAATACAAAATAATGAATACAATTTCTACAAAAACTCAAAATGCTTCTAACCAAGCTACTGAGTATAAAATAAATCCTAGTACATAATTATATGATAAAACATGAAGCCCAATATGTATGTAACGATAAGATCGTTATATAAGTAATATGATGCTTCCCAAATTTATTTTTAATTAATATCTCCCAAAAATAATTTCTTAAAAATAAAAACTTTGAAAATCTTAGAGTTTGATTTCAACTCACTTTATGCAAGAATAACAAATAATCTTTAAAACAATAGTCTTGAATAATATGCAGATCTAAGTTCTTGCTATCAAATAACTTGTAAGATTAAATCCTTGAATAAAAAATATGACTTTGAATATTGCAAAGATTTAAAAAATATTAAATAAGAAATTTATTCCTCGAGAATATGAATCTAGAAGCTCTTAGACTTTTATGTAATAACCAAATACCAAATCTTTGAATGAAAATATAGCTTTGAATATCTCAAAGATTTTAGTTTTAGAAACTTTTCTCTAGTATTTTATTCAATCAATGAATATAAAATATGCAAAAATATTTTTGCTCCCAAGAAAATATTAAATATATGAATGTGGGAAACAAGAAAATAGAATTTGACTGCTCAAACTATGCAAACCTCAATACCAAGGACAATTGTAAAATATGTGCGTGAATGCCTTTTGATCAACGTCACAAATGCCCAAAACTGAATGTAAAATCTTTAGAGTGCAAGCACCAGTTCAGCAATATGTTCAAGGCTCTAAGAATGTTAGCAAAAAGTTCAACGCTCTCAATAATATGCAAAACATTGTTCTTCTAGGGTTTAAAGATAATCTTTGTAAGTGTTCTCGGCCCTAGATTAAGTTCTGGCTGTTGGATCAATTAGATTAAGTCATTTCTGTGCATATCCTCGTTGAGACACATTCAGCATCGCGACCTTCATCGACAAATGGGTACGTTCGTCAACGAGTGTACAACACTTGTTCATCGACAAGGCCATAAGTTCGTCAACGAGAGCACTATCTGAACTTTTTGGGCTCTCGATATTTTTTCGTCGATGAGACAACCCTGTTCATTGCCGAGTGACCATTGTTGACCTGATAAGTCATACTCGATTTTGATAATGAAAAATACTCTTGGTATTTGATGACTTTAGAGTTTGTGTGCAGGTATATAATTAGCAGATCAACTAATGGCACATAAAGACTCAAAGTCTGAAGACCTTGAAGACTTCTTTCATATTGTAATTCATTTTAATACAATGAGGGTCTATAATAGTAATTAGGAGAAATGGTTTGTAATAATCTCTACATGTCATGCATGTAGGTTTTGTAAGCTCAAAAAGACCGTAGTTTGACCATAGGGACCGAATGACTTTAGGGCACCTTTCAGTTGACCGACGCCAGGTTTTTATGTGTACTTGAAAAGACCCTAGGTTCCTACACATTGTGCACAAAGTCCCCATAATCACTTACATTATCAGGGGAAAGAATTGAAATAAAATTGGACAAAATAGGGAAAGAATGAGAGAGCTCAGGCGACCAAACACTAGGTGAACAAATCACTTTGGGCACCCGAACCGTTGAGAAAGTTTGACCATACTTTGGGCGACCGAACATATTTTGAACGTATCTCCCTCAGGCACTCGAACTTGTGTCAGGTTCCTTTTCAACTACCCGGGAGCCTAAACGATCACATTCAAAATAGGGCTCAGGCAACCGAATTGGCTAGTTTGGTTAACTGAACCTACGACTGGGCACTCGAATCTATGAACAAATGTTTCTGACTTTTGTTTGAGCTACTGAACCTACACTCAAGTTGCCAAACTAATTTAAAGGACATTTATAACTGTGTTTGTTCGGGCGACCGAACCAAGGTTCAGCCACCCGAAGCTCGACGAGTTAAAAATTATTTAACTGCTGCAAAATTGAGTTAATTTGGGTTAAATGTGCTTAAGCATTTTTGAACTTTTCTAATAATACCCAATAGGTCCCAAACTGTTATATTTTTTAACTAGCCTATAAATATGGGTTCATTTGTGTGGATTAGCAGGAGATTAAGAAAAATCATTAACCAAAATCCTCTTAGACCAAAATCCCATTTTGCCTATAATACTTCCAAACACTCTCACACTTTCATTCCTTTTGATTATTTTCCACCATTGTGAGAGTTCTTGCTTGGGTTATTGCTTAGTAGTATTGCTCATACTCCCATTGCTTTACTTGGTTGATTGGTATTGATTTTGGTGAGTTAAGCAAGGTTTTCCCACATATTTCATTTAAAAAATCTCATGATGGGAAAAACCTAGTAGCTTAAGGATCTTTGCATTGTCATTGCAAAGATTCCTATAGCTTGATTTTGTTGTGCAAAATATTTTTAACAAGCTATATTATTCTTTCAAGCAACTCTTGAGCATATTACATTAAAGAAAATATTTAAGTTGTTTTGAATATTTGCAGCATCTTTGAAACCCTAGTTTATTATTGAGATTTGATATTTATTATTTCAAAGAAATAGTTTGATTAGAACACTCTTGAGCATATTAACGATAATATCTTGTTGAGTGTAGCTTGCTCAACAATACACATCACTGAGCTTACATTTACCTATATTGTTGATGTGTGGTTGATTGATTATACTATGCGTATTGGGTACATATCTGCTTTACTTGAGAAGCACAATCACTATACCTGTTACTTTGTGAAAAATGCTGTTGTATTTCCAGGCGTGGCCTGAGGGGGTTTGATCTAGTCCGGAAGGATCAGGTTGAGGTCAGCCTTGTGAATTTGACCTAGGGCCTTCTCCGCCCCGCAATGAGAGTTTGTAAAGGTTGAGGTCAGCCCTATGCTAATTGACTTGGTTGTATTAGGTGCCGCTTCACCTATTAAGTGAGCCATTAGTAGAATCCTCGGGGCTTGCGAGCTAGTGGCGGGGACGTAGGTGAAATTGGAATAGCCTCCTAATAGGGGGGGATGAATTAGGTTTAAAAATAAAAATTATGCCCTTTATTCTTAGTTCTTTTTAGTAATAATAACAATCAAAACTTAGATACAATCACAATTAACATAGCAAGATCAATTACTCAATTTATGCAACAATAACTTTGTATATATGTGAAAATTTGCTGAACTCGTTATAAGCCCTGTATCACAATTATTCTTCTTCCTAATGTTCAATTTCTAAATAAACTTTTAGATTAATAGGTCAAGGATAATAAAAAAAAGTAGTCCCTTTTGGTCTTCGCAATCAATGCTGATTTATCCAAAACAAATTACCTTCTGGTCTATTTAATAACCAAACATTTAGAATTAAAATTTAAAGCATCCACATAGAATATATCTTTTGAAAAAAAAATAAAATAAAGAGTAGAGTAGAGAAAGAAGAACATAGAGAATTTTATAAGGTTCAGCTTCAACAAAGCCTCAGTCCTCGCCCTTGGCAAAACCACCAAAGGATTCACTATTACCGTTCCTTTACCAAGCGGAACAAGACGAATTACAAGCACTCCTTGCATAAGGCTAGAGCCTGCCTTCCCCAAACAATAACCCCTTGTTTGGTCCAACGATTTAGCACTTGAACTATCAACTAACCTGTTACAAAGATATAAAACAAGATGTACAAGAACTTGCTTCTCAAAGAGCTGATTAGTATAATATATGAAACACTATGTACTTCAGTAAATTCAGAACATGAATTTCAGAATCAAGCCCTTAGAAACTTATCACTGTAGGTATCTTTCAATGGATGAAAGAATCAACAACTTGATGCACAAACTCAGTGAGAAACTTCAGCAAAGCTTTCAGAAAATTTTGTGAGTGATGAGAGCAATAGCACACTTTCAGAATTTCAGTAGGCTTTGAGAGAGAATGAGAGCTGAATTAATTTTTTGGTGTATAAAACAATGATCCTTGAGGGTATTTATAGAGGTAGAAAACTTCCTTGCTTGTTTACCAAGTATACTTAGAGTTGTTTCCAAAAATTAAATTTATTTGAGCTTCCAATTATTTGAATTTCAAAAATCATATCCATTGGAATTTCGAAAAATGCCGCGAGCCAGACGACTGAGAGGCCCTGGCAGTCATTTGTCCATATGTTATAATTGAAAAACATAGATAGAGAAGTGGTAATCGTCTGTCCCTTGAGTGGCAGTCATTTGTCACTTGTATAATGTAGTTATAATACAACTCAGTGAGGTGGTAGTCGTGTGTCCATATGGTGACAATCGTCTGTCCATGAATAATTTTAAGTTTTTCAATAACACAGAAGGTGGACAGTTGTCTAGTAAAACACTCATAGACTTCTCACTTTGCACTAGCAGTCGTCTGTCAGAACCTTGACAGTCGTCTGTCAGACTTCTGTCTTCAATTAAGCTATACAAAATTGGTCAGTCGTCTGTCCATAACCAGACATTCGTCTGTCTAGGTAGTTTTTCCTCTTTAAGCCCTTTTTGATTTCTCTCTTTTTTGTTTAAGTTTATCTTGGAATATTAAGTTGTTTAACTTTTAAAAATAGGTTCCAAGGCTTTAAGCTATAGTCTCTAAGTCTCCTTTGGCCTAACGAGCTTCAAAATGAAAACTTCATATTTGAATAAACTTGAAGTACTTACAAAGACTTGGACTTAAGTTGTTTTGACATTTTCTTGGCTTTAAGGTCTCTTGATCTTCTTTGCTGAACTTCTGATTTTCTAGACTTCTTTGAGCTTTCAATTTGGATCACTTGAATTTATATAAGTCTTTCATGTTCCTTGATCCTTGTGAGCTTTCAAGATATAGTATTTGAAATTTGAGCTTCATTTGAACTTTGAGCTTTCCATGTCGAATTTTGGCTTTTTATTCTTGAATCCATGCCTCAAACTTGATATAATTATCCTTTTCTGAAGTACAAGCTCTCATGAACTCTTTATCCTTGCATTCTTCATTTAGTCCTGAAAATAACAACACTTAACCAAATATGTTAAGTTATACTTGTTTGTTTGCATCAAAATAGGATATTAAGCCTTGTAAGGTCAACAATCTCCCCTTTTTTGATGATGACAAACAAGAAGCAAAAAATAAAAATTGGAGTAAGCCTTAAATAAGACTTCCCCTTTCAATATGCATCATTTTAACAACATTCAAGTTCAAATACTTCAAATACTTTTTATTCTTTTGATATATATATATATATATATATATATATATATTATGTTCAAGCTTAATCTTTGTAACTTAATTTTTACTGCTAAACACTTCTCTCCCTTTTGACAAAAAAAGAAAAAAAAAAAAATGATGATCAAGTTCAAATGTCATTTTGAGTATATCATCAACCATGTGTACACCTTAATTTATTTTCCAATATAGCATGGGTAGTGTGTGTTAATAGGCATATCTTTACTAACAGCTTTTTCTTCCTTTGTTATTATTCAGTTTAAGATATGATTCATGGTATCAATTGATTAATAGGAAAATGAGCATATACATGTGATAAGCCATAACAATCTCCCTGTCAATCAGCATACTCAATAATTTCTTTTAAGTCAATAATTCAGAAGATTCAAAGTTTCAAATTTAACATTAACATTAGAACTTATAGTAAATTAAACTATTTAACAAATCATTACATAGGTGCAAATCTTCAGAACAAAGACATACAAAGACTTATAGACTTTGCTCACACATACTCCCCTTTTTTACATAAAAAAAATACATCCAGATTTTGAGCACATGTAGCATATAAAGTGGCAAAAACAACATCAAAAGTCTATGTATCAGAATTAGTGTCACTATCTTCAGCAATTCCTTTTCCTTTGGATTGTTGTGAGCCTTCTTCTTCTTCCTCCTCTTCAGTTGCTTCTTCATCTTCTCCTTCAGCTTCCCCTTCTTCTTCACCTTCTTCTTCATCTTCTCCTTCAGCTTCAGCTTCTTCCTCATCAGTATTTTCATTACCCTCGTTATCTAAATCAGTGTCATTTTTAATGACATGATGCTCTATTTTAGCAATGCAATTATCTAACAAGGAATACTTGTCATCAATGGTTGAGATTTTATCCTGAAGAGAAGCAAAATTTTTTCGCATTTCAGAACTGAAACTAGTATAATTATGATAAAATGGAACAAACCAAGGTGGTATATCAGCTTCTTCAGGAGCTGGATTCCTTTCTTCTTGTGCAAGTCTTGCCGGTCTATTGCCTCGAAACATCCATCCCTCGGTATACTTTTTGTAACCCATTCGTTTTAGTGTAGTAGATGAGAAGACATGATAATGAGTTCGTTTCACTATTTTTGAAGCTGGAGAGAGGACTTGAAAATGAGCAAAGATCAAGGAAAGAATACCGCCATACGGAAGCCCAATTATAGGAGATTCGAACTTCATCACCATCCATTTCAGTATAATGTTGGATAAGTCTAATTTCTTCCCTTTTAGTAAGCACCACATAATAAAACAATCGAAGAATGATACATGATCAAAGGATCCAGACCTCGGAATTATATTGTACGCAATGATCTTATGCAAGATTTGTGCTTGAAGATTGAGTTGTTTATATGGTGGAGGATGTCCAAAATAAATAGGTACATCGTTCATCACAAGAGGCAAAAATTCTTGTGGTGAGAAACCCTGTTCCATAGTCCATTGCTTTTCAACTGGAGTACACTCAAAATTTCCATGCTTGATGTTAAGAATTTTCCTTAGAGAGTGTGGGGTAAGAGTAATCTTTTGACCATAAATTTCAGTAGCAATTCCAACTTCTTTTTTAACCAAGTTAGAATAAAAAATCTTAATATGATCTGGGTAATACCCTTTCACTTGGTGAAGAATGAACTTGTCCCATCCTATAGTTTTGAACATCTCAATAATTTCAGGAAAATCTTCTTGAAAGAAAGTGGCATCTAATACCTTGCAGAACATTGGGTCGATTGCTGAAATGTGATTTTGATATATTACTTTCACATGCGATGAAACCAGCCATTTTTCTATGTCATCGTTGCTTGTAGGCTTTGAAGAAGACAAGGAGGCTCTTTCTTTTCTTCCTACGATTTTGGTACGAACCATTTTGAACCAGTTGAAGTTCAGAAACCCTAGATGTGTATGGATTAGGGTTGTCATGGATGATCGTTGGGAGCAGTTTAGGATAGAAAGAACTTTGAAGAAAAGGAAAAGAAGATGATTTAGAGAAGGGAAGATGAATGGACAGACGTTTGGGGGGTTTAAAAATCATGTTTTTAAGTGAAATGAACACCACCCTCCACGAGACAGTCGTTTGTCACTAATTGGATAATCGTCTGTCCACTATCTTTCACACAGACAGTAGCCTACCAGTCGCCTGCCAAATCTCTAGCAGTCGTCTGCCCTAACCAATTATTCTCCTTCTCTTTTAGTTAACTTCTCTTATATGTAACATGTCTAATTCTCGTTGAATAGATACAAATTGATCCTCAGCTAATGGTTTGGTAAATATATCAGCTAATTGATCATGAGTATTAACAAATTCAAGTTCTATTTCTTTCTTGTCTACATTATCTTTTAAGAAATGATGACGTATATCAATATGTTTAGTTCTTGAATGTGATACTAGATTCTTTGAAATATTTATCGTGCTTGTATTATCACATTTTATGGGGATTTTTTGGTATTTAATTTTGAAGTCCCTTAATTGTTGTCTCATGTATAAAGTTTGAGCACAACAGCTCCTCGCTGCTATGTATTCTGCTTCAGCTGTAGATAATGTTACGGAATTTTATTTCTTTGAAAACTAAGAAACTAGTGAGTGTCCTAAGAAGTGGCAAGTTCCGCTAGTGCCTTTTCTATCTATTTTGCATCCCGCATAATATGCATTTGAATACTCATCATTTCAAAATCAGTTCCTTTTGGATACCATAACCCTAAATCTAGTGTGCCTAGCAAATATCTAAGGATCCATTTCACTGCTATTTGATGTGATTCCTTAGGATCCAATTGGAACCTAGCCCACATACACACACTGAACATTATATTTGGTCTACTTGTTATTAAGTAAAGTAAGCTTCCTATCATGTCTCGGTAATGCTTGGTATCAACTTGTTTCCCTTTTTCATCCTTGTCTAGACTAGTTGAGGTGCTCATGGGAGTTCCTAAAGGTATACATTCTTCCATATCAAACTTCTTTAACATGTCTTTAATATACTTAGTTTGATTTAGGAAAGTTCCATTTTTAGCTTGTTTGATTTGCAATCCTAGAAAGTAATTTAACTCTCCCATCATGCTCATTTAAAACTCTCTCTGCATAGTTATAGCAAATTCATTACACAAGTCTTCATGAGTTGCTCCAAATATAATATCATCAACATAAATTTGTACTATAAGCATATCACTATCTTTGGTTTTTATAAATAAAGTGCTATCTATCTTTCCTCTTGAAAAATTATTTTGGAGTATGAATTTGCTTAGTCTATTGTACCAAGCTCTAGGAGCTTGTTTCAATCTATATAGGGCTTTAGTTAGCTTAAATACATGGTTTGGATTTTTAGAGTCTTCAAAACCTAGAGGTTGTTTAACGTAAACTTCTTCATTAATATAGCCATTTAGGAATGCACTTTTTACATCCATTTGGTATAATTTGAAGTCTTTATAGGCTGCATAGGCAAGAAGCATCTTTATTGCTTCCATCCTTGCTACATGAGCAAAGGTTTCTTCATAATCAATGCCTTCTTCTTGATTGTAACCTTGTGCTACAAGCCTAGCTTTATTTCTTACAAATACCCCAGTTTCATCCTTTTTATTTCTAAATACCCATTTAGTTCCTATGATTGACTTATTTTTGGGTTGAGGCATAAGTTCCCATACTTTACTTCTTTCAAATTGATTTAGTTCCTCCTGCATAGCTATGATCCAAGAGTTATCTTTTAAGACTTCTTCTTTGTTTGCTAAGAATAATACCCAATTGAATCTTGAATAATCATCCACTATTACAAAAGCATATTGTTTACCTCCTAGGCTTAAGGTTCTAGTTGGACCAAATAAGTCTAGGTGCAGCAATTCTAGGGGTCTTTTTGTCGATATGTATTTTTTCTTTTTGAAACTTGTTTTAACTTGCTTTCCCTTTTGGCGTGCATCACATATCTTGTCTTTTATAAATTTGGTATTAGGTAGTCCTTTGACAAGATTTTTCTTTGATAATTTGGATAATAGGTCCATGCTAGCATGTCCTAGTTTCCTATGCCATAGCCAACTTATTTCATTCATTGCTTCCAAACAAGTTACGTTTTGATTTACTAAGTTCTCAAGATTTATACAATAAATATTATTTATCCTATGAGCTATAAACAAGGTTTCATTATTTTTGGGATTTTGGATAACACATTTTTCTTTCTTAAAGGTTATTTCAAACCCTTTGTAACTTAATTGGCTAATGCTTAAAAGGTTGTGTTTCAATCCTTCTACTAAGAGCACATTGTCAATAGTGAGAGAAGGTTCTTTACCTATTTTTCCAATGCCGATAATTTTACCTTTGGCATTGTCGCCAAAGGTGACATATCCTCCATCCTTTTTTCTTAGAGATGTAAACCTGGTCTTATCGCCGGTTATATGCCTTGAACACCCGCTGTCCAAGTACCACTTATCCATTGATGGTGTTGTCCTAAAACATACCTACAATGGAGGATTTTTTTGTGTTAGTCTTTGGAAACCGATTTTTTTTAATTTTCTTTGTTTTTTTGTTAGTTCCATTATTGACTTTCCATTCTCCTTGCACTTTAACATACTTTCTTTTTAGTGGGCAATTGAACATTACGTGACCTTTAGTCTTACACATATAGCACGTGGGGTGTTTATGTTTGTTGTTTGAGGAAGTGCTAGCATAGTGCTTGGCTTCCTTAACGAAGTATCCCATGTATAATTTCTTATTCTTTTTATTTGTCATATGATTATAACCTATCCCTTTTTTATTTCCATGTAGCCTTTGCTATCCAATCATCTTTTCAAAATTATCTTTTCCTTTGGTAAAGTTATATATAATTTTCTCCTTATCCTCTACTAATTTCTTAAGTTCATTTACTTCTAAATCCTTTTTATTCAAACTATCTTTATGAGTTTTGCCTAATTCTTGAGTTATTTTATTTACTTCCTCTTCTAACTTCTCAATACAAGTGCCTTTTTTATTTTTCAATGATTTTAAATGATTCGAGATGCTTTAATAATTCTTTATTTTGATATTTCAAAGTTATATTTCTCTTGGAAATTTTTATGAATCTCTTATGCAAAGAAAACAACTCAGCTTGCAGTTCCTTATAGGAAGACATGCTGTCACATAACTCATTACACGACTCATTGTAAGATTTTGTAGAGGAATAGTAGGAGTTTACCTCTTCTTCATTCACCATAAAGCATATATTTGCCATCTCTTGTCCGCTTGATTCGTTTTCTGTCTCGCTAGAGCTTGAATCATCCCACGTAGCTTTCATAGCTTCCTTCTTTTTCTTCTTGTCTTTCTTGAGCAACGGACAATCCTGTTTAATATGCCCTGGTTTCTTGCAGTGATAACATATTGGAGGTTCATTTTTACTTTTATTTTCTTTCCTATTTGTCTCTCCTTTTTCAGGTTTCTTTTTATTGAACTTCCAGGAAATATTTTATTTCTTCTATAGAACTTACCTAGTCTCTTAGTGATGAATGCTAATTCATCTTGATCTAAGTCACTTGTTTCACTTACCTCTTCACTAGAGATGTGGCTAGAAGCTTTTAGTGCAATGGATATTTTATGCTTTGGTTTAGGATTTCATCCTTTTAAGACCATTTCATAGGTAAGAAGTGAACCTATGAGTTCATCTAAAGAGGTGGTCTTAAGGTTTCTACCTTCAGTGATAGCTGTAGCCTTTGGTTCCCATATTGAGGGAATTCCTCTTAGGATTTTTCTGATCATTTCGTAGGTAGAATAAGTTTTCCCTAAGGCACTTAAGGAATTTATTATGTGAGTAAATCTGGTTTACATACTTGATATTGTTTCCTTAGAATTCATCTTGAATGCTTCATATTTTCTTGTTAACATGTTTATCCTATTGTCTCTAACATCGATAGTTCCTTCATATGTCACTTTTAATTTGTTCCATATTTCTTTAGTCATCTTCCATGCCATAACCCTATTAAATTCGTTAGCATCTAAGGCACAGTATAAAGCATTTATACCACTTGAATTTATTTGAAGCATTTTATAGTCGGAATCGGTCATATCCTTTTTTTCTTTTGGAATATGTTTTCCATCTACTATTTTAGTGGGCACAAGGTCTCCGTCCATAACTACTTCCCATGCTTTCCAATCCATGTGTTGTAGATAGATTTGCATTCTCTTTTTTCAAAATGTATAATTATGTCCACAAAAAATTGGTGGACGGGTTGAGGATTGGCCTTCACCAAAGGGTGCTACTCCTATATTTGTCATTTGATTTTATAGTTTCTTATTAGGAATTACTATAACTAGGCACTAATACCAATTAAAATTGGAATAGCCTCCCAAGAGGGGGGTGAATTGGGTTGAAAAAAAATTTTATTCCCTTTAGTCTTAGTTCTTTTTAGTAATAATAACAATCAAAACTTAGATACAATCACAATTAACACAGCAAGATCAATTACTCAATTTATGCAACAATAACCCTATATATATGTGAAAAATTGCTGAACTCGTTATAAGCCCTGTATCACAATTATTCTTCTTCCTAATGTTTAGTTTCCAAATAAACTTTCAGATTAATAGGTCAAGGATAATCAACCAACGAAGTCCCTTTCGGTTTCCACGATCAATGCTGATTTATCCAAAACGAATTACCTACCGGTCTATTTAATAACCAAACATTCAGAATTGAAATTTAAAGCATCCACACAGATTATATCTTTTGAAAAAAAAAAAGTAGAGTAGAGAAAGAAGAACATAGAGATTTTTACAAGGTTCGGCTTCAACACAGCCTACGTCCTCGCCCTTGGCAAAACCACTAAAGGATTCACTATTACCATTCGTTTACCAAGAGGAACAAGACCAATTACAAGCACTCTTTGGGTAAGGCTAGAGCCCACCATATCCAAACAATATCCCCTTGTTTGGTCCAACGATTCAACACTCGAACCGTCAACTAACCTGTTACAAAGATATAAAACAAGATGTACAAGAACTTGCTTCTCAAAGAGCTGATTAGTACAATATTTGAAACACTGTGTACTTTAGTAAATTTAGAACATGAATTTCAGAATGAAGCCCTTAGAAACTTATCACTGTAGGTATCTTTCAATGGATGAAATAATCAACAACTTGATGGACAAACTCAGTGAGAAACTTCAGCAAAGCTTTCAGAAAATTTTGTGAGTGATGAGAGCAATAGCACACTTTCAAAATTTCAGTAGGCTTTGAGAGAGAATGAGAGCTGAATTAATTTCTTAGTGTATAAAACAATGATCCTTGAGGGTATTTATAGAGGTAGAAAACTTCCTTGCTTGTTCCCCAAGAATACTTAGAGTTGTTTCCAAAAATTAAATTTATTTGAGCTTCCAATTATTTGAATTTCAAAAATTATATCCATTGGAATTTCGAAAAATGTCATGAGCTAGATGACTAAGAGGTCTTGGTACTCGTCTATCCATATGTTATAACTGAAAAAACATCGACGGAGAAGTGGAAGTCGTCTGTCACCTATACAATGTAGTTATAATACAACTCAGTGAGGTTGTAGTCGTCTGTCCATATGGTGACAATCATCTATCCCTGATTAATTTTAAGTTTTTCAATAACACAGAAGGTGGACAGTCGTCTAGTAAAACACTCACAAACTTCTCACTTTGCACTGGCAGTCGTCTGTCAGAACCTTGACAGTCGTCTGTCAGACTTCTGTCTTCAATTAAGTTATACAAAATTGGTCAGTCATCTATCCATAACCAGACATTCGTTTCTCCAGGTAGTTTTTCCTCTTTAAGCCCTTTTTGATTTCTCTCTTTTTTGTTTAAGTTTATCTTGGAATATTAAGTTGTTTAACTTTTAAAAACATGTTCCAAGGCTTTAAGCTATGGTCTCTAAGTCTCCTTTGGCCTAACGAGCTTCAAAATGAAAACTTCATATTTAAATAAACTTCAAGTACTTAAAATGACTTGGACTTAAGTTGTTTTGACATTTTCTTGGGTTTAAGGTCTCTTGATCTTCTTTGCTGAACTTTTGATTTTCCAGACTTCTCTAAGCTTTCAGTTTGGATCACTTACATTTATATAAGGCTTTCATGTTCCTTGATCCTTGTGAGCTTTCAAGATATAGTATTTGAAATTTAAGCTTCATTTGAAATTTGAGCTTTCCATGTTGAATTTTGGCTTTTTATTCTTGAATCCATGCCTCAAGCTTGATATAATTATCCTTTTCTGAAGTACAAGCTCTGATGAACTCTTTATCCTTGCATTCTTCATTTAGTCCAGAAAATAACAACACTTAACCAAATATGTTAAGTTATACTTGTTTGTTCGCATCAAAATAGGATATTAAGCCTTGTAAGGCCAACAGTAGACACATTTGGCCGAACCCCAATAACATATCGTGCGTGTTCTTTATATTTCAGCAAATTTATTTTTCACACTTTTATTTTCAGCACATGTATGTTATATTTTTGATTCATTATATGTAGTACATGTGTTGATTGGGTTCATAATTAATTAGAAAGACCCTAGGTTTGTGTAATACTGCTATTAGATTAGTTAAACCCAGGAATAAAGTTTTAATACTCAATTCACCCCTACCCCGCCCCCCTCTTGGGAATACACCAAAGTTATCAATCATCATGTGTTCGTTGACGAGGCCATGGGGTTCATTGACGAGGCCTTTAGAATTTTGCCTCTAAAAATTTATTCAACCTAGAACTAATGTAAATGAATCTTTCATCAAGTGCATGAGACCTAAGGTTAGTCTAGGGAATATTTGAGCTTCGAATTATATCATATGACATATGTAAATACATTCAATTCTAAATACCCATTCCCATTGAAGATCTTGAACTTGAAGCTTGCTTCTTCATCCTTTTATTCCTCTAGTTCCATGGATTGAGTCAAGTGATATGTACTTTAGGTTCCCCATGGCTTCCATATCAAGTTTACCATTCGTGCATTGTAAATCATGGTCCTGTTCACAAGCTCAATTGCACTTGTCAAATACCAAGTGATTTGTCATTATCAAAACAGGATTGGACTCATAAAGTCAACAATCTCCCCATTTTTTATGATGACAAACACACAAGAAAAAATGGGTTACACCTAACAAGGCTCCCCATAAGATAATACATAATTTAGAATTCAGCAATATAGAAATATAGTTTACTCACAATGAAGTTCATACTCATTATAGAATATGCAATATTTTTGCTAGTCCATATATTTCTCCCCTTTTATTTCGTTCTCCCCCTTTATTTCAAAAGAGAAAAAAATATAAAGAGAAAAAATATTTTTGCTCACTAACTTCTCCTCCTTTTGACATCAACAAAAAGGTATAAAAAAATTGTTCTAACATAAATATATCACACCTTTGCAATCAAAATACATTTCAGCCTCTATGTTCAAAATTGTACTTCTCCCCCTTTCTAAGGTATATTTGTGTTGTTGAATCAAATTTCAATGTGCACATACACAGTATTTCAATTTACACAGACATGGATAATCAAATCATTCCGTTAAAGTCCAAAAGTTTATATGAGCATCAACATGTGTCATGTATCTATAAAAATTTAACGTGCAATAACCATTCTTTAAGTTCAATACCAAATGAAAAAAAAAAAAAGTTAGCCAAATGTTAATTTTAATGTAAGTTGCTCCCTCTTAATTATCTAATCTAATGTAATTCTAGACAACTTCTATACTATGCATCAAACCTAATTCACGCCTAATTTGGATAAACCTATTTTCTGAAAGTGGTTTCGTGAATATGTCTGCCCATTGTTCATCTGTACATACAAACTCAATTGTCACATATCCTTTTTGCACATGGTCATGAAAAAAATGATGTCTAATTTCTATGTGTTTAGTTTGTGAATGTGATATAGGATTCTTTGAAATGTTTATTGCACTCATATTGTCTCATTTTATAGGAACTGTGTCGTAGTGTAATCCAAAACCCAAAAGTTTTTGTTTCATGTAAAGCGTTTGAGCACAACAACTTTCAGCCGCTATATATTCTGCCTCAGCTGTGGAAAGAGCAAGAAATTTACTTCTTTAAAAATCAAGATACTAAAGAATGTCCTAAGAAGTGACATGTTCCGCTCATACATTTTCTATCCACTTTACTACTGGAAAAATCAGCATCTGAGTAGCTAATAATTTCAAAGGAAATATACTTAGGATACCATAACCCAAGTTTAATGGTTCCAATCAGGTATCTAAGTATTCTTTAGACAGCCAATAAATGGGACTCTTTAGGAGCAGCTTGAAATTTTGTGCATACGCTAAACATTATGTCATGCATACTAGCAGCCAATTACAGTAAGCTGCCAATCATCCCATGATAGAGATTAACATCTATTGGTATACCTTGTTCGTCTTTGTATAATTTTAAAGAAGAGCTCATAGGTGTTCCTAGAATTTTACCATCTTCCATATTAAACCTTTTGAGCAAGTCTCTAATATACTTTGATTGATTTATAAAAATTTCATGTTTTTTTTTGTTTGATTCGAAGTCCTAGGATGAATTTAAGTTCTCCCATCATGCTTATCTCAAATTCGTTTTGCATACACCTTGCAAACTCATTGCACAACTATTCATTTGTTGCTCCAAATATGATATCATCTACGTATATTTGTGCTAGAAGCAAATTTTCATTTTTTGCTTTTATGAAGAGTCTCCTATCAATCTTTCCTCTAGTAAATCCATTTTCCAGTAGAAAACCACTTAACCTTTCATACCAAGCTCTAGAAGCTTGCTTTAAACCATACAAGGCTTTAGTTAGTCTATAAATGTGATTTGGATGCTTATGGTTTTCAAAACCTAGGGGTTGTTCTACATATACTTCTTCACTTATGTAGCCATTTAAAAATGCACTTTTGATATTAATTTGATATAGTTTGAAATTCCTAAAAGCAGCATAAGCTAACAGCATTCGAATGGCTTCCATTCTAGTTACAAGTGCGAAGGTTTCCTCAAAATATTCCTTCCTCCTAGTTATATCCCTAAGTTACTAGTCTTGCCTTATTTATAACGACTATTCCATGTTCATCTTTCTTGTTCTTATATATCCATTTCGTTCCAATAACTATCTTATCCTCAAGTCTAGGAACTAATATCCAGACCTTATTTCTCTTAAATAGGTTTAATTCTTCTTACATAGATATTACCCATGATTCATCATCAATTGCTTCACTCACATTCTTAGGTTCTTCTTGTGATAAGAAATCAAAATGACTAATCATATTTCTAAGTGAGGATCATGTAGTTACTCCACGTGATGGTTCTCCTACAATTTGATCTATAGAATGATTCTTTATGTACTTCCATTCTCTATGTATTTCATTAACCTCTTTTTCTACTTAATTACCTTTAAAAGATGTGTCCTTAACTTCATTTCTCTTGTCTGAATCATCTTCAATAGATAATTTTTCAAATTCCTTATTAATCTCAATTTCATCCCCATCAGCCTTTTAAGCAAATGGATTGGATTCATCGAATACAACATGAATGGATTCTACAATGGTTAATGTTCGTTTACTTTATACCCTATAGATTTTACTGTCTAAGGCATATCCTAGAAAAATACTTTCATCAGATTTCACATCAAACTTTTCTAAATGTTCATTGTCTCTAAGAACAAAACATTTGCAGCCAAAGACATGGAAATATGAGATGTTTGGTCTATGGACATTCTACAATTCATATGAAGTCTTATTTAGAGATGGTTTAATCAGGACTCTATTTAGAACATAACAGGTAGTGTTTACTGCCTCAGCATAGAAGTACTTAGGTAGTTTATGTTCGTTAAGCATAGTTCTGGCCATTTCTTGTATAGACCTATTCTTTCTTTTAACTACACCATTATGTTGTGGTGTTCTAGGAGCTAAAAAGTTATATAATATTCCTAATGAATCACAGTATTCTTCCATACCTTAATTTTTAAATTCTCCACCCTTATCACTTTAGATTTTAGTGATTGTATATTCCTTTTCATTTTGAGTTTTCTTGCACAGTTTAATAAATTGTTGACACGCTTCATCTTTGTGACCTAAAAATAGTACCCATGTAAATATAGAATAATTATCAATGATAACAAATGTGTATGATTTTCCTCCTAAACTTTGAATTGGGTTTGGACCAAATAAATCTAAGTATAGCATTTGGAGTGGCCTAGTAGTAGAGATTACTTTCTTCTTCTTAAAACTAGATCTTGCTAGTTTTCCTAATTAACACCTAGTAGTAGAGATTACTTTCTTCTTCTTAAAACTAGATCTTGCTAGTTTTCCTAATTAACATGCATCACAAATTTTATCTTTCACAAATTTTGTCTTAGGCAATCCCTTAACTAAGTCTCCCTTAACTAGTTTAGATATTAAGTCTATGTTTACATGTCCTAGTCTCCTATGCCAAATCCAACTAATTTCATTTATAGTAGAGAAACATGTTACTCGTTGAGAAGTTAAGTTATCAAAGCTAGTGGTATATATATTTTCATGACACTCAGCAGTAAATAGAATTTTGTTATCAATTTTGTATTCAACAATGCACTTGTCATATTCAAAAGATACTTTATAACCTTTATCACACAGTTGACTTATATTTAATAAGTTATGTTTTAAACCCTCAACCAGTAAAACATCGTCTATAATAAGTGATAGATTGTTACCAACTTTACCTACTCCTATGATCTTCCCTTTTGCATTGTCCCCAAAAGTGACAAATCTTCCATCCTTTGGTGTAATGGATGCGAATTTAGCTTTATCCCCAGTCATATAATGTGAACATCCGCTGTCCATATACCATCTATCTTTTGAGTAGGATGATCTCGAGCACACTTGCAATAGACATTTAAGTAACTATTTTCAGTACCCATTTTTTCATGGGTACATGGGGGTTAGTGCTTGAATCTCCTTTAACTCTTTATACCTTTTTCACTTTAACATTTTTGTTCTTAAAAGGACAATCAAATTTTATATGACCCATCCTTTTACATTTAAAGCATGTTGTATATTTATAAGAGTATTTTGATGGAGCATAAGCCTTTGATTCTCTTACAAAATAACCCATGTAAATATGTTTTTGTTTCAAATTTTCTTTTCCATTAAAACCAAATCCTTCTTTATCTAGGGAATTTCTTTTTGCCCCAAGAAGTCTTTCAAAGTTACTCTGGACTTTTGTGAATTCAAGAATAATTTTAGAATTGCCTTTCAAATTTCTTTCCAATTCCTCAATTTCTAAATCCTTTTTTTTTTTTTTTATCACAAGTGCATGAGACTCATTTTGTTTTTCAATAAACTTTGAGAGTTCTTTTACTTTACATTTCAAATCAGAAATTTTCTTAGTTTTCTTCTCAAGCATTTTAAGAGTGTACAAGTATTCTTATTGCAATTCATTAAAAGAAAACATGCTATTTTAGTTTTCAGAATCATTGGAATAATAAGAAGATGCTGAGAAAGACGATTCTACCTCAAGGTCATCATGTGCTGAAAGTTAAGGAGTTGTCCCAAGAGGGGGGTGAATTGGATTATTAAAATTTCTCTTAATTCCTTTCGAATGAATTCTTAACTTCTTGTTAATTTAGCAATCACATAAAAACTTAGTTCTTTATTTAATCCACAACTATACAACTAAACAAAATTTAATCAACCAATCAATTTACCAAGCACAAGTTAACGTATGAACTATAGTACTATCAAGATTGATTCAATGGTAAATTTTGAAGATGAATGCTTTACAAGATTTAGCACTCAAGGTAAAGATTGAGAATGTATGCTTGCTAATAAAAAGCCTTGTATTAATGAATTTGATTCAAGTCCTGTAGAGAATGAAATTTGTCTTTCAACATGATAAGCAATATAACCTCCACACTCTTCCCAAAAACCATATTTCAAATAAACCTTTAGTTAATAGTTTTTGGGTGTTGAATCAATCAACGTACTCCCTTACGGTTTTCGCAATTAATATTAATCAACCAACGTACTTTCTTTCGATTTCCCTAAATCCCAAAAACAAATTAATCTTTAGTTTAATTAAAACCCAATCCATGTAGTTTTTATGATTAGGAAATTTAAATCATCCACACAGTTAATATTTGTTGAAAAGTAAATAGAATAGGGAAAGAGAGTGACACCATGTTTTTTATGAGGTTCGGCTTATCCCTAGCCTACGTCATCGCCTTTGGCCAATACCACCAAAGGATTCCAATAAACCACTCCTTTACGGGCGGAGTAAACTTTACAAGCTTTTTCAATAGGCTAGAGTAATGCCTCTCCAAGTGATACCCCACGCTCGGTCACTCCTTCAATAGGCTAGAGCAAGACCTCTCCAAGCAATACCCCACGCTTGGTCAATGATCCACCAACCTAGAATCGTCAAGAAACAAGAACAATAGTTGTGTACAATGACACCGTCACATAGAGCAGATTAGTACAAATTCAATCACCATGCACTTCAATAATTAAATATCAATATGAAATATAATTGAAGCTCAAGAGAAGAATTCACCAAGTTCCTTCTAGATGAGAATTAGCAACTCAGAACTTAGTAGTGTGATGGATCAGCAACTCAGGAAATTCAGCAATTCAGATTTTGCAATGAGTGAGCAAGAGAGAGCAACAAGATAACTTCAGTAGATTTTTCAATTCTTTCTTTCTCTCTCTTGGTTGTAATTTGATTTGCAAAACCATGTATTTATAGGGTTAGAAAAGTAATTTCGTGATGCCCAAGTTTACCTGAAGTATCTTCCAAGTTTTTAGAAAATTTAGGGCACAAACAACCATTATTTGAATTTTAGAACATTTAAAATTTTTTTACTGTTAACAGTGTTTAGACGACTGAACAATCAGGTTCAATCTTCTGATGTTCCTTAAAGTATTGAAAATTATAGTCTGGACACAGGGTCAAACGGCTGAAATTCAAGTTCATTCTTCTGAAGTCCCAGATCTGACGACTTAACTGAGGGTTCAATCTTTTGAGGGTGTTCTTCCAATTTTGTGTTTCAAAAAATAAATCTTCAATTGACTGAACTAATTCTTTAGTCTTCTGAAGTAATTCTTTAGATGTCTAAAGTAAAACTTCACTCATCTGAGGTTGCATCTTCAGACTTCTGAGGGTACACCTCAGTCGCCTAGGCAGACCAACTTTAGAATTTTCATTTTTTGTTTCAAAATCATTTGAGCTCTTTTGCTTTGATTTCTTTTAAAATAGTTTTCGATTTTTGAAATAAGGTATCTAAGTCCACAATTAACCCTTGAAAAGCTTTCAACATATTTCACAAAGATATTTAAATACGAAGTACTTACATAAAGACTTCTTATGATGTTTGGTGTTCTAAACACTTAAGTCTTCATGCTTGTCTTTCTTTGAGCTCTCTTGCTTTGTCTTCAAGCTTTAAAATACTTTAAGATTTTTAGCAAGTCCTCTTTATCATCCATACTCTCATAATCTTCAAACTTTATTAGGACATCTTTGAATCCATTTCTTGACTCTTTAAGCTTCATTTGATAATCTTCTTCTTTTTCTTGGAGGCTTTCATTAGTTTAGGAAATTTAGGATTGATGTGTCCAACCTCTCTGCAATTGTAGCAAGTTGGCGGATCTTCCTTCTGTTTCCTGTTACTAGACTCTCCTCTTTCTATTTTTGAGTTTTAGAATTTTTTGTTATACTTCTTATTCTTCTTCTTATTCTTCTTCAAGAACTTTCCAAACTTCTTTGTTAGTAAGGTCATGTCATCTTCTAATTCTGAGTCACTTCCTTCACTAAAGTTGCTAGACGATGCCTTAAGAGCTGTAACTCTCTTTTCTTTATTTTGCTCATTTTTCCTCTCATTTTTTGCTAGTTCATACGTGATGAGTGAATCAATTAGTTCATCAACCGACATCTCTTTCAGATTCCTACCTTCAGCTATAGTAGTAGCTTTAGCTTCCCAAATTAGCGGTAGTCCCCTAAGGATTTTCCTAATTAACTCATAAGTAGGGTAAGATTTACCAAGAACATTTAATGAATTCATGATGTGTGTGAATCTCATGTACATGGATTGAATAGACTCATCAATAGTCATTTTAAATGCCTCATATTCACTAGTAAACTTATCTATCCTACTATTTTTTACCTCCTTAGTGCCTTCATATGTTACTTCTAATTTTTCCTATATCTCTTTAGCAGTTTTAAGGCCATTACCCTATTAAATTCATTAATGTCTATTGCACAGTATAGAAGGTTTATAGTAGTAGCATTTATTTGAACAGATTTCCAATCATCATCAGTATACTTATCTTCAGTCTTAGGTACATTTACTTTATCAACTACTTTCATAGGAACATGGTTTTTTTTAGAAACTATTCTCCACACTTTCCAATCAACATTTAAGAGATATATACTCATCCTTTGTTTCTAGTAGGTGTAATTTACACCGCAAAAAATTGGTGGTCTACTGGACGAGTGTCCCTCACCGAATGGGGTTACACCGATGTGTGTCATTGTGATCTTTTACAAAAATAACGGTTAAGTTAAAATAAACCCTCCTTGATACCAAATGTGAATTTCGGTGTTATCCCAAGAGGGGGGTGAATTGGGTATTTTAAAAAATTAAGTCTTTCAAGTTCCAATTTTGAAAATAATCAATTACAAACTTGCAAGCTACTTACAAATACCTCAATGTTTTTCAATTAATCAATCTAATGAGTGATTTTATCAATCAACCTAATTTACCCAATTACTTTGATGATCTACTATATATTTAAAATATTCACAATATTCACACAAATAAGATAACGTTAAATAGAGGTAAGGGTAAAAGAGATGCAAACTCTATTTTTACAAGGTTCAGCCTACCCCAACCTACGTCTTTGCCTTGAGCAACTCATTCAAGAATTTCACTAAAAATCTACTCCTTTAACTAGGATGGAGCTTCCTTTACACTCCGCTGCTTACAAGATGCGTAGCTTCCTCCTCAATCCCGATTCACAGCCCGAACCGTGAATACAAAATAATGAATACAATTTTTGCAAAAACTCAAAATGCTTCTAGCTAAGCTACTGAGTACAAGATAAATCCTAGTATATAATCATATGATAAAACATGAAGCTCAATATGTACGTAACGATAAGGTCGTTATATGAGTAATGTGATGCTTTCCAAATTTATTTTTAATTAATATCTCCCAAAAATAATTTCTTAAAAATAAAAATTTTGGAGATCTTAGGGTTTGATCTCAACTCACTTTATGCAAGAATAACCAATAATATCTTTAAAAGAATAGTCTTGAATATTATGTAGATCTAAGTTCTTGCTATCAAATAACTTGTAAGATTAAATCCTTGAATAAAAAATATGACTTTGAATATTACAAAGATTTAAACAATATTTTTTTAAAAAATTATTCCTCAAAGAACAAGAAAGATGAACATGGAATAGTTGTTAGAAATAAGGCAAGACTAGTAGTTCAGGGCTATAACCAAGAAGAAGGAATAGATTTTGAGGAAACCTTCACACCTGTAGTAAGAATGGAAACCATTCGAATGCTGTTAGCTTATGCTGCTTTTAAGGATTCCAAGTTGTATCAATGGATGTCAAAAGCGCTTTTTTGAATGGTTACATAAGTGAAGAAGTATATGTAGAACAACCCCCGAGTTTTGAAAACCATAAGCATCCAAATCACGTTTATAGACTAACTAAAGCCTTGTATGGTATAAAGCAAGCTCCTAGAGCTTGGTATGAAAGGCTAAGCAGTTTTCTACTGGAAAATGGATTTACTAGAAGAAAGATTGATACAACACTCTTTATAAAAGCTAAAAATGAAAATTTGCTCCTAGTACAAGTATACGTAGATGATATCATATTTCGAGCAACAAATGCAGAGTTGTGCATTGAGTTTGCAAAGTATATGCAAAACAAATTTGAGATGAGCATGATGGGAGAACTTAAGTTCTTCCTAGGACTTTAGATCAAACAAGCAAAACATGGAATCTTTGTAAATCAAACGAAATATATTAAAAACTTGCTCAAAAGGTTTAATATGGAAGATAGTAAAATTCTAGGAACACCTATGAGCTCTTCTGTAAAATTAGACAAAGCTGAATAAGGTATACCAGTAGATGTTAAGCTCTATCATGGGATGAATGGCAGCCTACAATATCTGACTACCAGCAGGCCTGACATAATGTTTAGCGTATGTTTATGCACAAGATTTCAGGCTGCACCTAAAGAGTCCCATCTATTAGCTGTAAAAAGAATACTTAGATACGTGATTGGAACCACTGAATTTGGATTATGGTATCCTAAGTATGCCTCCTTTGAGATTATTAGCTATTCGGATGTTGATTTTTCCGGTAGTAAAGTGGACAGAAAAAGTACAAGTGGCACATGTCATTTCTTAGGACATTCTTTTGTATCGTGATTTTCAAAGAAGCAAAATTCAGTTGCTCTTTCCACAACTGAGGCAGAATATATAGTGGCAGGAAGTTGTTGTGCTCAAATGTCGTACATGAAACAACAACTTATGGATTTTGGATTACACTATGACACAGTTTCTATAAGATGAAACAATACGAATGCAATAAACATCTCAAAGAATCCTATATTACATTCACGAACTAAACACATAAAAATTAGACATCATTTTCTTCATGACCATGTACAAAAAGGAGATGTGACATTTGATTTTGTATGCACAAATGAACAATGGGCAGACATATTCATGAAACCACTTTCAGAGGATAGGTTTATCCAAATTAGACATGAACTAAGTTTGATGCATGGTCGAGAAGTTGCCTAAAATTACATTAGACTACATAATTAATGGGGAGTAACTTACATTAACATTAACATTTGGTTTTTTTTTTTTTTTATACATGACACATGTTGATGCTCAAATAAAAACTTATGAACTTTAATGGACTAATTTGCTTATCCATGTCTATGACAATTGAAATACAGTGTATGTTTACATTGAAATTTTTAATTCAACAACACAAGTATACATTAGAAAGGAGGAGAAGTAAATTGAGTAACACAAGGAGATATATTTTGTAGTACAATTTTGAAACTTAAAGGTTGAATTGTATTTTTTATTTTATTTTTTATTTTTTTTTTTGCAAAGATGAGATATATTTATGTTAAGAAAATTTTTTTATATACCTTTTTGTTGATGTCAAAAAGGGGAAGAAATTAGTAAGCAAAAAAGATAAAATGATTTTTGGGAGAAGTTAGTGATTTTGGGAGAAGTTAGTAAGCAAAATATAAATTATGATTTTTCTTTTCTCAAAAAGAGGGAGAAGTAAGCAATTTTTTTTTCTTTGAAATAAAGGGGGAGAAGAGTATAGTATCTATATATGCTAGCAAAAATATTGCATATTCTACAATGTGTATGAACTTCATTGTGTGTAAACTATATTATTGTATTGCTGAATTATAATTTATGCATTATCTTAGGGGGAGCCTTGTTAGACATAACCCATTTTTACTCGTGTGTTTGTCATCATAAAAAAAGGGGAGATTATTGACTCTATGAGTTCAATCCTATTTTGATAATGACAAATCACTTGGTATTTGACCTGCGCAATTGAGTTTGTGAACAGGATCATGATTTAGAATCCATGAACAGTAAGCTTGATATGGAAGCCACGAGGAATCTAAAGTACATATCACTTGGCTCAATCCATGGAACTAGAAGAATAAAAGGATGAAGAAGTAAGCTTCAAGTTCAAGATCTTCAATAGGAATGGGTATTTAGAATTGAATGTATTTACATATGTCATATGATATAATTTGAAGGTCAAAGATACCTTAGAGAGACCGTAGGACTCATGTATTTCATGAAAGATTCATTTAGATTAGTTCCAGGATGAATGAATTTTTAGAGGCAAATTTTAGAGGTCTCATCAACGAACCACATGGCCTTGTCGAAAAATGCATGAAAGCCACTCGGCGATGAATAGTTTTCTCTCGAGAATGAAAAAATACTGTGAGCCCAAAAAGTTCAGACAGTACTCTCATCGACAAACTCATGGCCTCGTCAACAAACGTACCCATTCGTCGATGGAGGTCACGGCGCAGAATGACGTAAATATGATATTTTAAATGATCTAATGGCCAAAAATTGTTTAGATGGTGAGATTGCTTATAAACCTAAACTCGAAACCTTAGAGCACCAATTTTCGCCTATCTCTTGAGAGCTTTTGAACATATTGCGTCAATCTTTGGCATACTCTTGAGAAGCCTTGAACATATTGAAAGACTCTTACCTGCACACCAAAGCATACTCATCAAGTTTAAGTATTATCTACGTTGATCAAAAGGCATTCACGCTCATATTTTGCAATCATCGTTGGTATTGAGGTTTGAGTATTTTAAGTAGTCAAATCGTATTTTTGTTTTCCTAGACTCATTATATTTAATATATTTCTTGGGAACAAAAATCGTAATCTGTGTATTTTATATTCATTGATTGAATATATACTTGAGAAATTTTTTTCTAAAACTAAGACCTTTGAGATCTTCAAATCTATGTTTTCTTTCAAAAACTTGATATTTGGTTATTGCAAAAAAAAAAAAAAAAAACTATCTGATTGCAAATTCTAAGAGCTCCTAGAGACATATTTTTTAGGAATATTTTTTTAAATATTGTTTAAATTTTTATAATATTAAAGTCATATTGTTATTCAAGGGTTTAATCTTACAAGTTATTTGATAGCAAGAACTTAGATCTTTATATTATTCAAGGCTATTTTTTAAAGTTCCTTTTTGGTATTCTTGCATAAAGTAATTCCAAATCAAACCCTAAGTTCTCTAAAGCATTTATTTATAAAAATTATTTTCTTTGAGATATTGATTAAAGGGTAGATTTGTGACGCATTTCATTCTTTATATAAAGATCATATCTTTACATAAACTCATTGAGCTTCAAGTTTTATCATATGAGTATGTTCTAGAATTTATATTGTACTCACTAGCTTGGTTAGAAGCAATTTGAGTTTTGCAGAAATTGTATTCAATATTTTATATACACGATTCAGAGTGTGAACCAGGGTTAAAGAGGTAGCTATGCCTCTTGTAAGCAATGGATTGTAAGGGAAGCTCTGTCCTAGTTAAAGGAGTGGTTTTTAGTGAAATCCTTGAGTGGGTTGCTCAAGGCGAGGACGTAGGCTAGGTTAGGCCAAACCTCGTAAAAATCATGTTTGCCTTCTCTCTTTCCTTAACGCCTTTTAATTTCCATTTGCATTTAAATTATCTACTTAGTGTGTATGAGTTGAACATTTGGTATGTTTGTAAGTAATTGGGTAAAATTGCATGCTTGAAAAAGACACACATTAAAAAGATTAATTGTGAAACATTAAACTAGTTGTTAAGTGGCTTGCAAGTTGTAATTGATTGTTTTTCAAAATTAGAACTGTAACGACCTGCTTAACTAAATGGGGTTTTTTTTTTTTTTTTTTTTTTATATACTGTGATAATCTACATGCTCTGATACCAAACTAGGGTAAACCCAACCATAAACCTAAGCAGCGAGAAGCATAAATCACACAGACATAACCATATGAAAATATATACACAATACAAAACCAATACCGGAGTACTACATGTTTCCCAAAATATACACATATATCTGTTTCCCCAAAATTTCCCTCAACTATGCTGGGATATACAAAAATACTCCCAAAATATACTCACTCTCTACTGACAGGGCCGTACTGCGGCCCTTTTATCTGCGAGTCTGGTCTGCTTGCCTACCTGGATCACCTGAAAAATGATTCAACATTAGGATGAGCCAACGCTCAGTAAGACGAAATATGCTATTACTAGTGTGTGGCAAATGAGCTACAATATAAAGAAAATTCGTATTCATATAAACATACATAACTGAATATGTAAGTACAGTATTAGTAATAAAATTCCCCCCCCCCCCTTTCCATGTTGCTTAACATAACAGTGTTGTAGGTTGCTATTCAAAATACTTCTAGTGTACATAAGTTATTCCCTGTTTCTGTAAATATGTATATACGTAATAGTAAACGAAAATGTTCCCTGTGGATATCTGTGTGTCATGATTTACCCCTCATTACAGGGTTGTGTAGCCCGTAGACGGAATTTACTGTGGCTAGCCAACAAGAAAAAAATCACTATACTCCTTCGGTCGATCTACCCACCTCAACCCATATCTAATGGGGAGTCTGTCCTCGTCAAGGGCCTAGGTGATCGACCTACTACCACGTATTATCTAAATAGGTGGGTGCACTCATAAAGTAACATAATATCTATAGCAACGATACCGTGCTCTATAACTGCATAGTCCAACAAGGTCTAATACTATTTAATGTATTTCTATATACAACTATCTGATTTACCATGATTCTGAAATAATCGTAATAATCATGATGCTGCATAAATTGTACTGTAATTCATACGTTGTAATACTGAGAACTGTATAATCATAACACTGAAACTGCATAATTATAATACTAATATTCGTATAATCATGGTACTGAGATTCATAAAATCATGGTACTGAAATATCGTAAAATATGGATACTAAAATATCGTAAAATATATTTTCGTACTATAATCATATTCACAAGGCACACGATACTTTAATACATAATTTTCATCATTTAATAAACTGTAATATTTTAAAAATACTTAGCATAGCATATTTCCCTTACCTAACTACTGGAAAGCCCATAAACTATTCTGGCCTAACCCCTATAGGATTTCTTGATTAATACCCTGAAACTGAAAACTCACAGTACTAAACTTCAATATTTCTATGTGTACATCATTTCTTATAACTATCATAAGACCAAAAATGGGCTAAAAGACCTTACCCTGAATTTGGGATGAAATCCAACTTCGTTTCCCCGATGATCCACTCTGGCAAACTTGTAGAGAACTTCGTCAGGAGCATCGTGGTAGCCTCAAATCTTTGATCCGATGAGAAACGAGCTCAAAAACGAAGAGAAAAGTGAGAGAGAGACGTAGAGAGAGAGAGAGAGAGAGAGAGAGAGAGAGAGAGAGAGCGCCGTGAAAATGTGATAAAATCGAATTTTTAGCTATTTATAGGGTCAGATTTGTCAACAAGACACATCACCTCATCAACGAGTCCTTCAGTAAATTTGTTGACGAACCCCTGTATTCATCGACGAAATTTAGAGTAGCCCAAATCCGCCTCTCAGTATTTTCTCATCGACGAAGCCCTGTATTCATCGATGAATTTCCTTATGCACTCATTGACAAAGCCCTGTATTCATCGACGAGTCTTGGAAATTCCTTGAATTATTATTATCTCCAAAATTCGATCTCGTCGACGAACGCTCAACATTCGTCGACGAAGTCTACTGCCTCCTTCTATTCCAATTTCCATTTTCTCTCCCTCTTTATTATTTAAATGCTATTATTCTTCGGGTCACTACAAGAACGTGAAGGACTTAAGTTTTTAATATACCCAATTCACCCCTCCCCCTCTTTGGATAACACTGAAATTCACCACTTGTACAAGGAGCATATGATTATTTTTAGATTTAATGAAAAGTGTAGTATCAATATGGCCTCTGGTAAATCCATTTTCTAATAGAAAACCACTAAGTTTCTCATACCAAGCTCTAGGAGGTTGTTTCAATCCATACAAGGCTTTAGACAACCGATATACATTATTAGGATATTTATGGTTTTCAACTCCTAGTGGATGTTCTACGTAGACTTCCTCATTTATATAGCCATTCAAAAAGGAGCTTTTGACATCCATTTGATATAATTTAAAATTCGTAAAAGCGGTATATGCAAGTAACATGCGAGTGGCTTCCATCCTATCCATGGGAGCATATGTTTCCTCAAAGTCTATTCCTTTCTCCTGATTATACCCCTAGGTCACTAACCTAGCTTTGTTTCTAGTCACTACACCATTTTCATCCTTTTTGTTTCTATAAACCCATTTGGTTCCAATAATAGTGTGACCGTCAAGTCTAGTAATTAGGGTCCAAACTTTGCTTCTTTCAAATTGATTTAACTCTTCCTACATAGACATTACCCCATGATTCACCCACCATAGCTTCCTTAATATTTTTAGGTTCTTCCTGAGATAAGAATGTAAAATGACTCACTAGGTTTCTTGAGGAAGAATGTAATAACCCAAGAAATTCTTCCAAGACTCGTTGACAAACACAGGGAATTCATCGACGAGGGTTCTTCAGGATCTCGTCGACAAAAACCCATCTCGTCGACGAGAAGATACCGAGAGAGAGAGTTTAAAGTAGACTGAAACTTGTTGATGAGGGTGCAGGTTCGTCGACAAACTTTCTATAGAACTCGTCGATGAGGTGACCCTTTTCTCTTTCTCTCTCATGACCTCCTCCCCTTCTCTCTTCGATCCTGGCCCCATTTCTCGCTAGATTGAAGATCCGAGGCCACCACGACACTCTTGGAAAAGTTCTTTACAAGTTTGCCGAAGCTAATCATGGGGAATGTTGGTTTGAAATTCATCCCAAATCCAGGGTAAGGTGTTTTATCTAGAATCTGATTTCCCTACAGTTATAAGAAGTGTTGTACATAGAAAAATACTGATATTTTTTTCTGGGGGATATTGTTTTCAGGATGTTGAGTTAGAAACCCTGCAGGTATATGGCTAGAATTTAGTAAAGGCTTTTCAGATTTAAGGTAAGGGATATATGCTATGCTAGAAATTTTTAATATGTATACAAAATATTATAAATGTGTATTTACAAGCATGTAGATCATATTTTTTTTCTAGATAATTATGAATACTATCTTTATAGCAAAATTACAGAATTGAGCATGAGATTGTGTTTACTCAAATGTGCGGCATTAGTTTATTACAGTACAATATATATATAGATTTTACAGTATTATAGATATACAGATATTCAGATATTTAAGATTATTAGAAATGAATGAGACTTACAATATTTCCTAGAGAAAAACATGATTTCTAAACCATAACACTCAGACAGTTTATTCAGACAGATTATACAGTTATAGCATCAAGATGGTACAACAGATTATTCAGAGATTATAGATATGATATACAAAGTATGCAGATATTATATACAGAGTATACAGATATTATATACAGATATTACAGATAGTACAGATAGAAAACACAGATGTTACAGACAGATAATATATATATTTCAGTCAGATATCTCAGATAATACAGCTCAGAATTATAGTGTTATGGTTGTTTTTGAAATCACGTTAAAAGCATCAAGATGATTATATATTTATATATGTATATATAGTATTACACGATATTAGATCCCTTTGGAAATTATAGATAGATATATATACAACAGAGCACGGTACCGTTGCTAGTTTCAGACATGTACAACCACATAACTCAGATAGTATGTGGATTCTGTCTAACCGTACTCTTTTGGGCCAGGGATATTATGATCAGTATTTCAGATAGACAATATTATGATTTACAAATAGAAAAAAATGTTGAATTAACAGCAGGTCATTACAGTTTGGTATCATAGCCTAGGTTGCTAGGTTCTGTAAAATCTAGAATGCAGTGGATACAATACCAAAATATAGAAAAAGAATTTGAGCATTTGTTCGGTGGTCTGAATACAGGATTGGCGTGGTGGTTTCTGGTTCTTCCTGGGGTAACGATTTCAGGAAAGTCATAGTAAACTATCGACGAGTCGTGTGTTTAGGTCGCAGGATTAGATTTTGGGGCAGGGACAAAAGAAATAGTTGACAGTGAATTTGAGGTTTTATTTGGATGAAGTAAAGTAGATCTATATGGGAATTCAAAATAGTGTTTTGTATATTTTCAGGACAAATCCGGGCAGCAGTGGTACAGATGCTGGAGGTGACAGACCAGGACCCTCTAGTATGGGAGGTGGAGATATAGACGCTGTGTTAAGCAGTATCATTCAGCAGGTGATGGCTGAGATGGCTAGGAGTGGAGGAGAGTGCAGCTACATGATCAAACAGTTTATGTGGATGAGGCCTCCGTCTTTTGCTGGAGGACCTGACCTGATTGTAGCTGAGAACTAGGTTCAAGATGTCAAAGAGATCTTAGTTGTATTGCCATGTACAGATGAGCAGAAAGTGGCATTTACGAATTTTAAATTGATAGGAGAGGCAAAGCACTGGTGGCGATCAATACAGATTATTGAAGAGCAAAGGTCAGATCCAATGCCAATGTCGTGGAGTAGGTTCAAGGAACTATTCTTCGAGCGATATTTCCTTTCTATCGTTTGGAGCACAAAGGTAGCAAAGTTCCTGCATTTGTCTTAGGATTGATGATGGTGACACAGTATGCTGCACGATTTCTTAAGTTATACCATTTCACCCCAAATTTAGCACCAGACGAAGATAAAAAGGCAACGAAAAGAAGTCTTGAAGTAGAGTTTATTTGAGAAATTTATCGGCTTTCAAGCTTAGATGTTTGCAGAGGTGGTGGATAGAGCTGTTGTTATTAAGAGGGGTATGCAGAGGAGCGCTGCAACTCAGGGCTAGAGGAAAAGGTCTACTCCTCAGGATTTATAGGTGAGCTCTAGTCGAGGGCCATGGAGAGGAGATCGCTATGGAGGTGGTCAGGGACAAACGACGGGCCGTGGTAATTTTCAGGGTGGACGAGCTACTCCTACCTATTTTAGATGTGACCGGAGACATCCAGGTGAATGTAGGATGGGTGAGGACGTCTGCTACCATTATGGGAGACTTGGGCACAGATCCTGATCATGTTAGGGATTAATAGCCCAGGCACCAGCTCCCAGACCATACCAGGGTGGTTATCAGGCGCCTCGTGGAGAATAGTAGAGGAATACGGCACCGGCGAGAGTGTACGCGTTAACGCCGGGTGACGCCGATGTGGCTGGAGACGTAGTTACAGGTACCCTTACTGCTTTCTCATTTATAGTTGTTGTTTTATTTGATACAGGTGCCACCCACTCTTTTATTTCATCAGGTGTATGCTAAATTAACGGGGTATGAGGCACAGTTGTTAGCTATTGCATTGGTTGTAGCTACGCCGACTGGATTAGTGATGAGATGTAGGAGGGTACTTAGGGGCTTTCTAGTGATTATTCAGGGAAAGATATTGCCAGCTGATCTTGTGATATTAGATATGTAGGGGTTTGATATAATTTTTTGTATGGTTTGGTTGACAGTTAACCATGCTAGTATCGATTGTCACTTGAAAGAAGTGATTTTCATACCTCCAAGTAAGCAAGAATATAGATTTCTTGGCTCACGTGTACATTCTTCACCACAGCTTACTTCAGCTTTTTAGGTGAGGAAATTGATTCAAGAAGGCTTCCAGTGATTTGTTACTTATATTAAGGAATTGCCAAAAGAAGAATTGAAACAAACTGATATTCTTATGGTCAGAGAATTTTCAGACGTATTTCCAAAAGAATTACCTGGCTTGCCACCAAACCGTGAAATTGAGTTTACTGTAGATCTTCTACCGGGGCTAGCACCAGTTTCTAAAGCTCGTTACCAAATGGCCTCGGCTGAGTTAAAAGAGTTAAAAGATCAGTTGCAATAATTACTAGATAAGGGATTCATCAGGCCCAGCATGTCGCCTTGGGGAGCACCGGTCTTATTTGTGAAAAAGAAAGATAGGACCATGAGGATGTATATAGATTATAGGGAAATAAATAAATTGATAGTTAAGAATAAATATCCTCTTCCCAAGATTGACGATTTTTTTTATCAGCTCCAGGGGACCCAGGTTTATTCTAAAATTGACCTACGGTCAAGATATCATCAAGTGAGAGTGAGGGTAGAGGACGTCTTGAAAGTGGTGTTTCGTATGAGGTATAGGCATTAGGAATTTTTAGTGATGCCATTTGGGTTGACTAATGCACCAACGGTATTCATGGATTTAATGAACTGAGTGTTCCATCAGTACCTAGACTAGTTTGTGGTTGTATTCATTGATGATATATTGGTCTACTCGAGGAGTTTTGAGGAGCACGAGCATCTTTTGAGGCAGGTATTGTAGACATTGAGAGAGAGAAAGTTATATGCGAAGTTCAAGAATGTGAATTTTGGTTGAAACAGGTTTCTTTTCTTGGATCTTTGAGACAGGTGTATTTGTTGACCCGAGTAAAATAGAGGCAGTAGTGAATTGGGTAAGGCCAAGAAATGTTCAAGAGGTTTAGAGTTTTCTAGGTTTAGTAGGTTATTATCGACATTTTGTGGATGGTTTCTCCAGTTTGTCAGGTCCATTGACTCGACTTACGAGGAAAAATGTAACGTTTAAATGGACTGATGACTATGAACAGATCTTTTAGGAGTTGAAATAAAGGTTGGTTATATCCCCAGTGTTGGCTATCCCATCAGGGGAGGATGGGTTTGTGATATACAATGATGCGTCTCTGAAAGGGACTTGGGTGCGTATTGATGCAACACGGTACGGGCATTGCATATGCTTCAAGACAGCTTAAAGAATATGAGAAAAACTATCCTATGCATAATCTAGAGTTGGCCGTGGTGGTGTATGCTCTTAAGATTTGGAGGCATTACCTGTATGGTGGAAAGTGCAAAATCTTCAAAGATCACAAGAGTCTGAAATACTTTTTCACCCAAAGAGAATTGAACATGAGGCAAAGAAGGTGGCTAGAACTTATTAAAGATTATGACTGTACTATTAGTTACCACCTAGAAAAAGCGAATGTAGTGGCAGATGCTCTGAGCAGAAAATCAGTGGGACCAGCATTGGCAGTTATGGAGGTTCAGCATCCGATCTTGATGGATTTGGAGACACTGAGCATAGAGTTAGTAGAGGATAGTCCTCAGGCATTTGTTGCCAGCCTGGTTGCATAACCTACATTATATGAGAAAATTAAAGCAGCTCAGGGTGATGATGCAAAGTTGGCAGAGGTTATGGCTAGAGTGATGGATGGTCAGGGAGAGGAATTCAACATATTAGATGATGGAGCCCTGCAGTTCCGTACTAGACTATGTGTTTCTGCAGATACCAAGATCAGGAGAACTATATTGGAGGAGGCTCACAGATTACTATACACAGTCCATCTTAGTAGTACTAAAATGTACAGGGATCTGCGAGAGTACTTTTGGTGGACTGGGATGAAAAAAGAAATTGTTGAATTTGTACAGTAGTGCTTGATGTGCCAGCAGGTGAAAGCTAAGCACCAAAGACCAACAGGCCAGTGGCAGCCGTTGTTTATTCTAGAGTGGAAGTAGGACCATATTTCTAGGATTTTGTTACGGGGTTACCACCAGTACGGTAGGGATTGAATGCAATTTGGATAGTTGTTGATCGTCTAACGAAGACTGCCCATTTCATCCCTATTAAAGTTGGCTATTTCATGGACATACTGGTAGAGATATATGTTCAGGAGATAGTTCGTATCCATGGTGTACCAATATCCATAGTCTCAAACCGGCATCCTCGGTTTACTTCACAATTCTGGTAATGCTTTTAGGAAGCTATGGGTACACAGTTAGCATTTAGTACAGATTTCTATCCCCAGACAGATGGTCAGACTGAGAGGACAATTCAGACCTTAGAAGATATGCTCCGTGCATGCGTGCTAGATTTTAGGGGTAGCTGGACTCAATTTCTACCACTAGTTGAATTTACTTACAATAACAGCTACCAAACTAGTATCGGCATGGCTCCGTACGAGGCATTGTAGTAGGAGATGTCATTCTCCTCTCTTCTAGGACAAGGTAGGCAAAATGCGAGTTTTGGGTTCAGAGATAGTACAGCAGGCTTGTGACAAGGTTCGACTAATTAAAGAAAGAATTAGTACCGCACAGAGTCGGTAGAAAAGTTATGTAGACACTCGCCATCGGGGGTTAGAGTTTAAAGTGGGAGATCAGGTATTCTTTAAAGTAGCTCTTATGAAAGGAATTTTGAGATTTGGGAAGAAGAGCAAGTTGAGCCCTAGGTTTATTGGCCCTTTTGAGATACTAGAAAGAATAGGGTCAGTAGCCTATAGGCTAGCTTTGCCGCCAGTTTTATCCAGAATACACGACGTGTTTCATGTTACTATGTTGAGGAAATATGTCCCAAACCCATCCCACATTATTAGCTATGCAGAGATAGAGTTTGAGGATTCATTAGCTTATGAAGAAGCACCAGTACAGATATTAGACAGAAAGACACAAGAATTACGCACAAAAGGAATTCAGTTAGTGAAAGTTTTGGGAAGGAATCATGCTATGGAGGAAGCTTCTTGGGAGCTTGAAGAGCAGATCAGACAAAGATACCCGTAGTTGTTCCAAGAGGTATAGGGGTAATCAGGTAAAGTATAATAGTTAAATAAGTTTCTTGTGTAGGTACATGTATGGATTTAGTTAGTAGATAGTTTTAGTTTTATATATGTAATCTCCCAAAACATAGTATGTAACCACAGTATTCCTTCACCATAAGTGAAGGTAAGTAATAAAATCAGTAGACCATTTGCTTTCATGGGATGATAGAAGGTAATACAGATAGTAAATTTCGAGGATGAAATTTTATAAGGAGGGGAGAATATAATAACCCAAGAAATTCTTCAAGGACTCGTCAACGAACATAGAGAATTCGTCGACGAGGGTTCCTCAGGATCTTGTCGATGAAGACCCATCTCATCTACGAGAAGATACCAAGAGTGAGAGTTTAAAGTAGATTGAAACTCGTCAATGAGGGTGCAGGTTCATTGATAAGCTTTCTACAGCACTCGTCAACGAGGTGACGTGTCTCATCGACGAATCCCGCCCTATAAAATAACTGAAACTCGAATTTTTAATCAAAACCTTCAGCACAAAAACCTTTTTTCTCTCTCTCTAACAACCTCCTCCCCTTCTCTCTTCGATCCTAGCCTCATTTCTTGCCAGATTGAAGATCCAAGGCCACCACAACGCTCCTGGCAAAGTTCTCTACAAGTCTATTAGAGCTGATCTTGGGGAATGTTGGTTTGAAATTCATCCCAAAACCAAGGTAAGGTGTTTTATCTAGAATCTGTTTTCCTTGTAGTTATAATAAGTGTTGTATACAGAAAAATACTAATATTTTTTTCTAGGGGATATTGTTTTCAGGATGTTGAGCTAAGAACCGTATGGGTATAGGGCCAGAATTTAGTAGGGGCTTTTCAAATTTAAGGTAAGGAAAATATGCTATGTTAGCAATTTTTAATATGTATATAGAATATTATAAATATGTATTTACAAGCATGTAGATCAGATTATTTTTCCAGAGAATTATGAATACTATCTTTATAGCAGAATTACAGAATTGAGCATGAGATTGTGTTTACTCAAATGTGCGTCATGAGTTTATTACAGTACAATATATATTTATATATTTTACAGTATTACAGATATACAGATATTCAGATATTTCATATTATTAGCAATGAATGAGACTTGCAGTATTTCCCAGAGAAAAACATGATTTCTAAATCATAACAATCAGACAGTTTATTTAGACAAATTATACAGTTATAGTATCAAGATGCTACAATAGATTATTCAGATATTATAGATATGATATACAAAGTATACAGATATTATATACAGATATTACAGATAGTACAGACAGAAAACGCAGATGTTACAGACAAATAAAATATATATTTCAGTCAGATATCTCAGATAATACAGCTCAGAATTATAGTGTTATGGTTGTTTTTGAAATCATGTTAAAAGCATCAAGATGATTATATATTTATATATGTATATACAGTATTACACGATATCAGATCCCTGTGGAAATTATAAACAGATATATATATATATATATATATATATATATATATATATATATATATATATAGCAGAGCATGGTACCATTGCTAGTTTCAAACACGTGCAATCACATGACTCAAATAGTATGTGGATTCCGTCTAACCGTGCTAGAAGAGATTTGCAGTCTCCCCGGCATGCTAGGTAAAGGTAGCCGGTTAGATGATGGCAGAGGTTTAAGATAGCCCGGAGTGATTGCAGTGGGCTAATATTTACATAGATCGTTACAGATTGGTAGATGATAGAGATTGACTTACCTAGAGAGCCAACCAAAGTAAGTCCAGCCTACGGGCCACACAACCCTATCATGAGGGGATATATCATGATATATAGATCCCAGGGTATAGCAGAAGTTCCTATGTACAGATATATCACACAGCAGCATTTTATATTATTATATTAGAAGTACCTTCAAATAACAAACTCAGATACACAGTTATATTTTAAAGATTACAAGATAAATATATACTCTGTACAATTTATCAATTTTCTCATATGGCAGTGTCAGTATTATTTCAGTATTTTAAATGATTAACTCACCCGCCACACACTAGTAATAGCATATTTCCACTTACTGAGCGTTGTCTCATCCCAATGACTTATTATTTTTCAAGAGATCCCGCTAGACGAGCAGATCATACTCGTGGTTAAAGATTGTCTTGAGCTGCCCTAGTTGGAAGGGTAGGTGTATTTTTTAGGCCAGTGGGTTGGGGTAGATTGTTTTGGATGTTGTCACTGGGTGATTTGTGTTGTAATTATATTTTAGAGCTTTATAGTTTTCTGGTATTGTATATAGTAGTTCCAAGTTTTATATACTGCTGCTTAGATGTGTATGATTTACAAAAATTCTTCAGTGCTCTTTTGGGCTTGGGATATTATTATCAGTATTTCAGACAGATGATATTATGATTTACAGATAGAAAAAAAAATGTTGAATTAATAGCAGGTCGTTACAAAGAACGTGTGGCAACACCACGTGAGGGTTCACCTATGATTTGATCTAAGGGATGGTTCCTAATAAATTTCTAGTCTCTAGGAAGTTCCTGAACCTCATTTTCAACTTTATTATCTTCAATTGATTTATCATTAATCTCTAAATTTTTATCTACATTATTTTCGATGGAGAGCTTCTCTAATCCTTTTATAATTTCAATATCATCTTCATCATCTTTTTTGGAAAATGGATTAGATTCATCAAAGACAACATGGATGAATTCAATAATAGTTAATGTTCTTTTATTAAGAAAATCTATAAGCTTTGTTGCTAAGAGAATAGCCTAGAAAAATTCCTTCATCAGATTTTGAGTCAAACTTTCCTAGGTGCTCATTATCCCTAAGTACAAAGCATTCATAGCCAACGACATAAAAATAAGATATGTTTGGTCTATGGCCATTCCATAATTTATAGGAAGTTTTATTAAGAGAGGGTCTGATTAGTACTCTGTTCATTACACAACAAGAAGTGCTCATTTCTTCGGCCCATAAATATTTGGGTAATTTATGTTCATTAAGCATTGTTCTACCTATTTCTTGCAAGGACCTATTCTTTCTTTCAACAACATCTTCTTGATGGGGGTCCTAAGTGCAGAGAAATTATGAGATATACCCTCTAGGTCACAATAATTCTGTATGCCATCATTTTTGAATTCAGTTCCCCTATCACTTCTGATGTGTGTAATTTTATAGCCCTTTTAATTTTGAATTCTTCTACAAAGTCTAGTAAATTATTCACATGATTCATCTTTATATGAAAGAAATAGTACCCATGTGAACCTAGAATAGTCATCTACAATTACAAATACATATAATTTTTCTCCTAGACTCTAAACTTTATTAGGACCGAACAAGTCTAAGTGCAACATTTCAAGTGGTCTAGTAGTGGATATAATTTTCTTTTTCTTAACACTTGACCTCGTTTTCTTACCCATTTGACATGCATCACAAATTTTATTTTTCACAAAAGGTGTTTTTGTTAAGCCTTTAACCAAGTCCTTTTTCACAAGTTTTGACAGAAGATCCATGCTAGCATGCCCTACACGCCTATGCCACAACTAGTTTGCTTCATTTATAGCAGAATAACATGTTACATGTTGTGAAGCTAAGTTATCAAAACTAGTGGTGTAAACATTTTCGTGACAATCAGTAGTAAAAATAATTTTGTTATTAGATTTATTCTCAACAATGCATTTGTCATTTTCAAAGGACACCCTATAACCTTAATCACACAATTGACTTATACTCATAAGGTTATGTTTTAAACCATCAACTAATAGGATATTATCAATGACGAGGGAAGGTTCCTTACCAACCTTACCTACTCCGATGATTCTGCCCTTTACATTGTCCCTGAATGTCATGAACCCTCCTTCCTTGGGAGCAATGGACGTGAACTTGGCCTTATTTCCAATCATATGTTGTGAACAACCACTATCCATATACCACTTGTCCTTAGATGAGGACGACCTTAAGCACACTTGCAAAAATATTTAAGTAATTGATGCTGATCCCCAAATTCTGTTGGGTCCAAAGGGGTTAGTGCTTGATTCACCTTTGACTCTCCATACTTTCTTAATTTCCACATTTTTATTTCTAAATGGACAGTCAAATTGAATATGACCTATATATTTGCATTTATAACATGTCATTTGCCTAAATGATTCTTTAGGTGGAATGTGGGATTTTGATTTACGAGTAAAATGTCCCAAATAATGATCATTTCGTCTTACATTTTCAATTCCATTAAAGCCAAGACCTTCTTTACTAAGCGAACTTATTTGGGCCCCAAGAAGTTTTTCAAAATTGTTTTGGCCCTCTGTAAATTTGTAGATAATTTTGGAGCTATCCTCCAATTTTCTTTCAAGCTCAGCCATTTTAAAATTCTTTTCTTCTTGCCAAGTATAGTGAATTGATTTTCCCATTTCAAAAAGCTTTGACCAATTTTTGCATTTATTTTCTCCATCAATATTATTCTTGGTCATTTTTTCAAGCGATTTGCAAACGCGAATATATGCCTGCTGTAGTTCTTTATATGTAGGCATGCTATCAGAATAAGAATCATCATCAGAATAATAAAAAGATAAAGAGCTGGATGATAGTACCTCATCATCATGTGCCATCAAGCACAAGTTAGCAACCTCAAAATCACTACAGTCAGTGTCTAAATCACTGTTATTTTGTTTGTCCCACAATGTGCCAGCTTTCATTGTTTTCTTCTTTTTCTTTGATTCCTTTTTCAACAACGGACAGTCTGGTTTGATATGCCCGAATTTGTTATAGTTGTAGCATGTGGGAGCATTTGATTTTTCTTTTTTTTTCTTCTTGATTCCCCTTTTTAGATACCGAATCTCTAAACCTTCTATATGGTCTACTATTCTTTCTGAAGAACCTACTGAATTTTCTTGGAAGGATAGCCATGCCATCTCCTGATTCTGGTTCACTACATTCATTAAAGGTGTTAGTAGATATTTTCAAAGCATGCACTTTCTTTATTCTATTTTTCTCATTTAATCTCTCATAACTCGTATGTGATGAGTGACCCTTTTAGTTCATCTAGGGACATTGCTTTTAAGTCTCTACGCTCGGCTAAAGCAGTAGCCTTTGCTTCCCAAACAGATGGCAATCCCCTAAGAATTTTCCTAATCATTTCATATATGGGATATGTCTTGCCTAATGCGTGTAGAGAGTTAATGATGTGAGTGAAACCAGTGCACATGCTCTATATGGATTCACTAGTGTTCATCCTGAATGCTTTATGCTTCATATTCACTAGTCAACATGTCAATTCTACTATCCTTAACATCTCTAGTGCCCTCATAAGTAACCTCTAAATTATCAAAAATTTCCTTGACATTTGTGCATGTCATAACCCTGTTGAATACTTTTACATCAAGTCTAAAAAGTAAGGTGTAGTCGCAAGAGGGGGGGTGAATTGGATTTTAAAAATTTCTTTTAATTCCTTTGAAGACTTCTTTTTATTTCTTTTATTTCGTTTAACCAATTCTTGACTTGTTTTTTTTATTTACCAATCACACAAGAACTTAGTTCTTTTAATCCACAACACTATTGCTTATCCAAACAAGTAATCAACTAATCAATTAAACCAACCAATCAAGCACAATGTTCAAACCGAACAACCAATTGATTTGCCAAGTATAAGTTAACTGCAGCACTATTTAGATTGATGAAAACTTGCAAGATTTAGCACTCTTTGAAATATAAACACATTCCACTCAATATCAAACTTTAAACCATTCAACCACAATACATTAGATTCAACTTTCAATTTTTGTTGTTAGCCCTATATATAAATTTGAATCAAGCCCTTTAGCAATAAATATGCTTCTTTAATATGATGTGTAATATAAAATCCAACACTCTTTCCAAAATCCAGAATTCAAATAAACTCTTAGTTAATTTTATCTTTGGGATGTTAACCAAGTAACGTACTCCCGTATGGTTTCCGCAAAATATGGTTTAACCAACGTACTCCCTTTTGGTTTACGCAACCCAAATCAAAATTAATCCTTAGTTTATTTAACTTTCAAATTACATAGTTTGTATGATTTTGATACTTAAAACATCCACGCAATTACACATATGTATTGACAATAAAGAGAGTAAGGAAAGAGAGAGTGAGACCAGGATTTTTATGAGGTTTGGCTTATACCGAGCCTACGTCCTCGCCTTTGGTAAACCACAAAAGGATTACTAAAATCAGTTCCTTTTTCGGGCAGAACAACACCGATTACAACACTCCTTCGGTAGGCTAAAGCCCACCTCTCCAAACGATGTACCCTCGTTCGGTCACTCCTTCAAATAGGCTAGAGCCCGTCTCTCTAAGAAATATCCCCTTGCTTAGCCAACGATCCAAACAATCCTTAGAATCATCAATCTATGAGATATAAATCAAATAGATGTGTACAAAGAATGCTCACATAAAGAGCTAATTAGTACAAGTTAAAAAACTAATATACTTCAAACAAATTTACAATATGGAAATATGAAGCTCAAGTAGATATCACCATAAGCCTTCTTTCTAGGTTGAAAGAAATAAGAGTAGACTCAGAATTTTCTTAATAAATTCACAGCAAATCTCAGTAGTGAAACTCAGAAATTGAGAGGAAGAAAGCTTGTTTTTTGTATTTTCTTGGTGTGTTTAATCCTTAGCCTTGGGGGGTTATTTATAGATGATAAATCAAGTCTATTTCGTGTTCCCCAAGTGGCTTGGAGTGTTTCCCAAGTTTATATAAATTTTGGAGCACAAGAAATATAAGTTTGAATTTTAAAACTTTTAAAAAATATGACTGTTAACAGTGTTCCAACTTCTGAACTTTCGAGTTCAATCGTCTAAGGTGATTCGGCCTCTTTAAAAAACCTTCAGCAAAAACTTCAGATGATTGAACTTAATCTTCAGTCGACCAAAGATATTCTTCGGATGACCAAGGTTAAGGGTCAGACGACCAAAGTGTCCTGTTCAGTCTTCTAATGTTCGACTGTAAACAATGTTCAGTTGGCTGACAACTTCAACCCTGCTTCGGTATTTTAGTCATACCATTTTCTATACAACTCCAAATTAGGTGTTCTTGGTTTCAAATGAAATCTAATAGAAAATTATTCAACTTTCATGTTGAATACTTTTTTCAAATAAAGACTATTTCATGAACACAAATGCACCTCAATGCGGATGTAGAAAAAATGACAGCAATTGGGAAATCCTCCTTTTGGTGTTTTTCATTCCAAAAATGATTCTAACCTTTTTGAAACAATTTTTGACTGTATAAAAATATTTTACAAGTATGTTAAAAAGTATTTAGGTCCAAGAAATTAACCTCAGAGTTTCATGCATCCATATTCAAATACTTACGTGACATTTCCTGTAGACTCTTTCAAATTTTCAATTCTTGAATTCCTTGAAGTCTTTATGCTTACTTCATCTTTATTTGAACTTTCCATGTTGATCACTTGGGCTTTCATTCTTGAAGAATTTTCTTTAATATCAATGCTCTCATGATCTTCAAGTTTTAATCCATCCCTCAAGCTTTGATATAATCATCCTGATGACCCTATTGGTCATATTTTGTTTTGATTATGACAAATACTCTAGTATTTAATGGTTTGATGAGTTAGTGTGCACGACCAATCAAACGTATCATATAGTGCATGCATATGGATTTGTAAAAGACGAAGACTCAAAATGTGCATTCATTGTAATTTATATTTATCATATTGAGTTTGTAATAGTAAATTGGAAATGGTCTGTAATAATTAATGTCTTACCTGCATGATAGGATCGATAAGCTCATGACCATAGATGAACCATAGGGAAGAAGGTCGACCGACACCGGATTTTTTCGGTGTCCTCGAACTAAAAGGGACCTAAAAATGACTCTAGGACACTCACACATACATATATATATATATATATATATATATATATATATATATATATGAATGGTCATTTGAATAGGGTGTTTGCATTCTTAAATAGGACCAAAATGCTTGAAATAGGCACATTAGGTCAACCATACTTCGCAGTACATATACTCTCAGTCGACCAAACCTAGACCAGGTCAACAGTTTGACCACAATCTGGTCGACCAAACTCTCTTTGAGTCAACACTTTGACCTCCTAGTCGACCGAGCCCAAAATGAATGCCAACGCTCTGGTCGATCGAGGGTTCTCGGGAGATGCCCCAACGGTCTGGTCGACCAAACCATCTAGTTCATTTCTTTCCGGTTGACCGAACCGCGATGTTTGAAAAAATCGCCCTTTCTGGTCGACCGACCCTATAGTTCAATTTTGCCTGGTCGACCAAATCATATGAACTTCGGTTGATCGAAAATGTTTCTAGTCGACCAGACCTCTCGGGTTGCCCCTAATTTTTTACCGTGGTTAACTTTTTTAAATGGGGTTAAAATAATTAAATTGTATTAAAACTTTCCTAATAATTCTAAGTGTGTACTAAACTATTATATTTTGGGGGAAGTCTATATATAACCCCTCATTTGGAATAATTAACCAGCAATTAGCAAAAACAATTAGCAAATATCCTCTGATTCTCAAAAGCTCTATTTCTCACATCCAAGCTTCATTTTTCATTCTTACTAATCCTCTTGCAAATCTTGCTACTTAAGAGTGCTTATGTGAGTATCTAGTTTAGCTTACTCTCTCGTTTGTTCTAGTTGATTGACATATATATATATATCTAAGAGTAAGATTGAAGTTTTTCTAGGAGACTTCATTAATAAGTCTTCCATAGGAAAACTTCGTAGAGCTTGTGAGTTTTGCATCATCATTACAATACTCAAGAGTTCGTATTGCTTTTTGTTTTTGAAATAAATTTTTGCAAATCGATTTCAAATATCTCGTGTGATTTACTTTGAGAAATATTTTGTTGAGATATTTGTGCATACGCAAAAAGATCTTTGTTGAAATATCCTTTGATTGATTTTATCTTCTTGAACACAAAGATCAAATTATTTTATAAATTAAATCTGAATATCTCTTGAGCCTTATATATTGAGAAATATCATTTGAGATATCTAAAGTATTGCTATCATCTTTGCTTGAGCATTGTGATTGAAAATATAGTGTGATACAAAGATAGCATTATTTGCACTCTTACGCACTAATTGAAATATTTGCATAATTATTTGAGAGTAGACACTTAGACTACATTGAGCTTATCAAATCGTATTTCTTGGTAGTGTATTAATTACATTGTGCTTAGTGGTACATAATCATCTTAGTGTAAAAAGAATTTCCTTGTATGCAAAATTATATATACATCTGTTCTATTTCCAAGCACGGGCCTCAAGAGGGAGACTAGTCCTGGAATAGTCCCTGACTGGCTTAGACCTGGTTAGGAAAGCTAGGTGCGCCATCTTGTTAAGGCGTGTTGGTTGAGGTTAGCCCCTTAAATTGACCTAATTGTATTAGGTGCCGCTCCACCCATTTAAGTGAACATTATAGTGGTAATCCTTGTGCTAGTGTGGCTAAGGTGGGGACATAGGCACCGTTGGCCAAACCTCGATAACATATTGTGCGTGTTCATTTACATTTCTGTAATTTAATTACTGCACGTGTATGTTATATAGTGAATGATTGAGTTTACATTTGCATAGATTGAGACTAGGTTAAGTAATACCGTTTATCTCGTTCAACCTAGGCTATAATTTTTAAATACCCGATTCACCCCCCCTCTCGGGATTGCACCATTTCTAACAATTGGTATTAGAGCCTCGTAACTTAGACTTAGACGTTATTTAATTAAAAGATCATGATGGCTCATGCTGGTGCATCCCCTTCATGTGAGGGAAGATTGGTCACACACCCACCTATATTCTATGGTGATAACAACGCTGTATAGAAATTTAGAATGACTGTGTACATAAAAGCTTTGAACTGGAAATTTTGGAAACTCATTGATCGGGGTGACTGTGTGCCTATGAAATCTATTGGGTGTACTTATGTTCCTAAATCTAAGTGTGAAATGAATAATCATGATAGGAACTTAGTACAGGTTAATTTTGATGCCATGAATACCTTATTCCATGCTTTAGACCCTAATATTTTATGTGAGGTTATGGCTTGTAGTAGTGCTAAGCAGATTTGGGATGAACTTGAGTAGAGACATGGTGCGTCCACACAAAAGGAAGTCATCTCTCCGTGTGACTCAAGCTCCACTGATCTCAAGGGAGGTAACCATTGCTATGTGGCTTTAACTAATGATGAGGTTATCTCAGTGCCTTCTATTTTAGTAGATAAATATGAAAATGATTCATGTGATAAATTGAATGATGCATCTGATACTGAATCATGTGATAGTACTGATAGTGAAAGCATGCCTACTTATGAGGAATTGCAAGTTCAATATATTAGAACTCATAAGTCTCTTATTAAAACCTTGAACGCTACAATGTTTTGAATAACAAGAATAAGGCATTATTGAAAGAACTTGAATCACAAATTCTTGTTAATAAAGAAAAAGATTTGAAAATCATGAATTTAGAAAATAAGAATGCTATGCTACAAAAAGAGCTTAAAGACGTAAGATCCCAACTTACAATTGAAAATGAAAAGGATCTTCATATCCTTGATCTTGAAAATAAAGCAAACAATATGTCCAAAGAACGTATGAAACTTCAGAATGTTTGCAAAGAATTGAAAAACTCAAAAATTCAAGATTTATAGAAGAAAATAGAAGATCAATCTAAGATCATCTACACGTTCATTAGAGGCAAGGAAAACTTTGATAAATTGCTAGGTTCACAAAAATGACCTTAGATAAGGAAGGTATAGGTTACAATGGGATTGAAAATAAGAAAAGAAAGAACCTATACATGGGGTACTTTGTAAAAGAATCAAAACATTATGCTAGTACCTCCTTTAGTCCATACACTCACACCACATGCATTTTATGTAAAAAGAAGGGGCACACAAAATTTGATTGCCCTTTTAAAAGAAAAGGTGTGAAACCCAAACAAGTCTGGAGAGTCAAAGTATCATGTAGTCCTAACCCATCGAGGATAAAAGGTAGAAAAATGATATGGGTTGTTATGAAAGAAAACTCCTTAAAATTCAAGGAAGAATTTGCTCAAACAGGAATCACATGATCACATAATTCTTCCTTAGCATCTAAGATTAGCCATAGGGGGTAATATTGACTAAAGGCTTAGGAAGTGGTTCGGGCTGAAAATGTAAAATTTTAGTATATGTCCACAATTTAAAATCTTACATATAGAGTATTTTGAAAAATCAAACCAATTTGGAAATTCAAGCAAAATAACCAATCTGAAATTAATGCATATATTCCTTGGTTGAAATATGAAATTATTGGCTGCTTAAATAAAAATCCACTTTCAAATGGACATGACATGTTTGCCTCGTATTTAAATTTCAAATTGCTTAGCTCACATGCTTAAATATGAACATCTTAAGTTAAGCATACATTGTCCATTGCACAAGCTTGTGGTTTAGGGAATCCATCTCACACTATATATCATTCAATGCTAAACCCGTCATTGAACTTAAAAGCCTAAATCATAATTTAGTCATCACTCTAGGCTTGAAGCACTATTGATCATAAATTCCAAATATTTCTGGTACTTATTAAAAGACATCCTTCCATAATCAAAATTAGAGGCAACCACTAAGGGATTCTAGTTTCACTGTTTAATCAAAGTATTCCCTTTTGTGCTTAAAATATAAAAATCTTCTAATTTTGATTCACCGTATCCTCCGCAGGGAATCTTTACCAACCACGATCAACCCTCTCATTGGTTTGTATCCTTGCTCCAAATTTGTGATCATACATAAAGGATACTTTCCAATCACCAAAGAGCAATGTTCCAAAATTCACTCTTCTAAGTTGCTCTTTATCTAAATTGTCTAGACATTTCTTTTTCCATGCAAATATCTTGAATCATGTCCATTCATAATAAATACTCTTTGAACATAACTTAAATTTTAACTTTTCAAGAGTATTAATCCAAAATTTCTTTTATAAGCTCTTAAACATTAAATCAAATCCTTTAGAGCTTCAGTTTTGTGAATTAAGTTAAATGGCTAAAATGATTAATATAGGTTTCGATCTAGATAATAGAACAAAATTCAAAGAAATCTACGCACGAACCTTAACATTCAAAGCCATTTGAACCTAGGGCCTCTCACGTAGTGTAAATCATTAGAAAAGAAGCAAATATAGACTTAGAACTCTTAAAGAAATATCTATTGTGACCTTTTGGTCCTCTAAGTTGAATGCATCTAAAGCCATGATATATATCATTGAAAATCTTAATACACTTGGCTAAAGAACCTGAAAATTTAGAAAAGGCATAAATTGAATTAGCGCATAACTCAAGGGGAGCATATATTCTTTCATGATTATATAAATTAAAATGCTCTCATATATTTGTTTCATGCCTAAATGTCCATATGAGTAATGCACTGAATTCCTAACTACCCATGGTTATTTATTGTTCATAGTATCTAGTTGGATGGTTTACATTTTATATGGACAGTTGATTATACTAACTGATTGCATGCTTAGTTTAGAATGTCTCCTGCATGACAGATGCAGTTGATGTGAATTGCATGCTGGTAGTGGATTATAGGTACCTGATTGCATGCTTAGTTTAGAATGCCTCCTGCATGACAGATGCAGTTGATGTGAATTGCATGCTGGAAGTGGATTATAGGTTCTCGTGTGCCTTGAACTGAAATATAAATTGCTTGTTTGAACCTATTAGATACAGTTTTAATGGGAAAATGTCCTATATACAAACGGCATGCTGCCAAAATTTTTCTAGGATCTTCCCATATAAAACCTTGTGTTAAAGATGATTATGATAAAATTAACGTTAAAATATTTTTAAAGGATGAGTGAAAATTAATTGAAAATTAAATTTCATCCTTACATAATCATCACGCACTTAGAGAGCTGAGCACCTACCCTATAGAAAGAGCTTATAGGACTCATATGCATCACTATCGTTTATTGAAATATTAAGGCTCTTCTGATATCCATGAACACTATATCCAGCACGTAAAGTTCTTTGATTTGATATGAAATGTTTTTGGGTCATGAATTGCATGGAATGCCTTAATATCTATTTCCAATGCACTTTTTGTCTATAGGGATGACTATACGGTTTAGAGATAAATATTATTAATAGATATCAGGTATAATTGTTGAAAAATGATCTGTGTGCTCACTTATACTTTGGCATATTCAATGAAATCAATCCCTTTCAAAGTATAAGTAATTTATAGTATCTAAGCAATAATTCAAATTGATAGGGGGAGCATCTAAAATTAAAATGCCTTTCATATTATCCTCACAAACTTTTAAGGCTTAGATATGTTTAAAATATAGTGTGGCATGTGCTTAAATAAAATAATCTTTGTGAAAATCTTAAGTTGATGTTCATTACGTTGCCACAAGTTGTTTGTGCTTTGCCACATGATCTTACATGTGATTGTTAAATCTTTAGGATTATCATGGTTGAGTCTTTCTGGTCATGCTTAATTTGGTACTTAAATGAAATACCAGAAAAGTAGTGCTTGCATTATCTTTAAAGCTTCTTTTTCAACAAGCACACCCCCAGCACTATTCTGCAAACATTAAAAAGGGGATATATATTTTTATGTGTACATGTATACATATATATATATATATATATTTATTGTAATACTTTATGGCAAGAACTATTTTCAAAACTCAAACTTTTTCTCTTGCCTCATTATTATTATTATATACACACATGTTTTAAAGTCGTATAACTGGTTCAGTAACTTCACATAAAAATGCATGTGAACTAGTTAAACTGTGTCTATGCTTAAACCTTCTTTTCGGTATCATATGTCGTATGTTTTTAACTCAAATCTTTCACAGGTCTTATGATATACGCCAGTTGAAATGGTCTGTGCATATTTATGGTCTAATTCTGTTTTTCATGTCATTTAAATCATTTAAATAACCTGTTGTGTTGCTTGTGTGCTAAATTGATGAAGTTATTTATTGTCATTTAATTTGCATTATATGACTATTCCATCTCTTGAATGAGTAAAATTTAAACTTATATTTCATGTTTTAAGAATACTAAACTATTTGATTACGTACTTGTGGATATCTTGAAAATATTTTACTCAATTAGGTCACTTGCATACAAAAATTTTTGGGAAATGTTCTATTTTCAAACGGCATGCTGCCGAATTCTCTAAAAACCTTTTCCCAAACATTTCCTGTATTCAAATGATTATTTTCCTATACGCTTAAATATTTATTTAGGCCCTTTTTGTTGTTGCCAAAAGGGGAGAAGTAAGTAAGTATTTGTCATCATCAAAAAGGGGGAGATTGTTGACCCTATGGGTCATACCCTATTTTGATTATGACAAATACTCTGGTATTTAATGGTTTGAGGAGTTTGTGTGCAGGACCAATTGAATGTATCATATGGTGCACGCATATGGATTTGTAGAAGACGAAGATTCAAAATGTGCATTCATTGTAATTTATATTTATCATATTGAGCCTGTAACAGTAAATAGGAAATGGTCTGTAATAATTAATGTCTTACCTGTATGATAGGATCGATAAGCTCATGACCATAGATGGATCATAGGGAAGAAGGTCAACCGACACCGGATTTTTTCTGTGTCTTCGAACTAAAAAGGACCTAAAAATGACCCTAGGACACTCACACATGCATATATATATATATATATATATATATATATATATGAATGGTCATTTGAATAGGGTATTTGCATGCTTAAATCGGACCAAAATGCTCGAAATAGACACATTTGGTCGACCGTACTTCACAGTACATATACTCCCGGTCGACCGTACTTCACAGTACATATACTCCCGGTCGACCGAACCCTGACCAAGTCAACAGTTTGACCACAGTCCGATCGACCGAACTCCCTTTAAGTCAACACTTTGACCTCCTAGTCGACCGAGCCCAAAATAAACGCCAACACTCTGGTTGACTGAGGGTCCTCGGGAGATGCCCCAACTGTCTGGTCGACCGAACTATCTAGTTCATTTCTTCCCAGTCAACCGAACCGCGCTGTTTAGAAAAATCGCTCTTTCTGGTCGACCGACCCTGTAGTTCAAATTTGGCCCGGTCGACCGAACCATATGAACTTCGGTTGACCGAAAATGTATTTGGTTGACTGGACCTCTCAGGTTGTCCCTAATTTTTTACCGTGGTTAACTTTTTTAAATGGGGTTAAAATAATTAAATTGTATTAAAACTTTCCTAATAATTCTAAGTGTGTCCTAAACGGTTATATTTTGGGGGAAGTCTATATATACCCCCTCATTTGGAATAATTAGCCAGCGATTAGAAAAAACAATTAGCAAATATCTTCTGATTCTCAAAAGCTCTATTTCTCACATCCAAGCTTCATTTTTCATTCTTACTAATCCTCATTGCAAATCTTGCTAAGTAAGAGTGCTATTGTGAGTATCTAGTTTAGCTTACTCTCTCGTTTGTTCTAGTGGATTGATATATATATATATATATATATATATATGTATATATATTTATCTGAGAGTAAGCTTGAAGTTTTTCTTGGAGACTTCATTAATAAGTCTTCCATAGGAAAACTTCGTAAAGCTTGTGAGTTTTGCATCATCATTACAATACTCAAGAGTTTGTATTGCTTTTTGTTTGTGAAATAAATTTTTACAAATCGATTTCAAATATCTCGTGTGATTTACTTTGAGAAATATTTTGTTGAGATATTTGTGCATACGCAAAAAGATCTTTGTTGAAATATCCTTTGATTGATTTTATCTTCTTGAACTCAAAGATCAAATTATTTTATAAATTAAATTTGAATATCTCTTAAGCCTTATATATTGAGAAATATCATTTAATATATTTGAAGTATTGCTATCATCTTTGCTTGAGTATTGTGATTGAAAATATAGTGTAATACAAAGATAGCATTATTTGCACTCTCACGCACTGATTGAAATATTTGCATAATTATTTGAGAGTAGACACTTAGACTACACTGAGCTTATCAAATCCTATTTCTTGGTAGTGTATTAATTACATTGTGCTTAGTGGTACATAATCAGCTTATTGTAAGAAGCATTTCCTTGTACGCAAAATTATATACACGTCTGTTGTATTTTTAAGCACGGACTTGAAGAGGGAGACTAGCCCTGGAATAGTCTCGGACTGGCTTAGACCCGGTTAGGAAAGCTAGGTGCACCATCTTGTAAAGGCGTGTTGGTTGAGGTCAGCCCCTTGAATTGACCTGATTGTATTAGGTGCCGCCCACCCATTTAAGTGAACATTATAGTGGTAATCCTTGTGTTGGTGTGACCAAGGCGGGACGTAGGCACTGTTGGCCGAACCTCGATAACATATTATGCATGTTCATTTACATTTCTGTAATTTAATTACTGCACGTGTATATTATTTAGTGAATGATTGAGTTCACATTTGCATAGATTGACCCTAGGTTAAGTAATACTGTTTATCTCGTTCAACCTATGCTATAATTTTTAAATACCCAATTCACCCCCCTCTTGGGATTGCACCATTTCTAACACATCCTTCTTTGAAGTACAAGCTTTCATGAAATCTTTAATTTGCATTCATCATTGAGTCTTAAAAATAAATCCCTTAACCAAAGCATGTTAAGTTCTACTTGTTTGTTAGCATCAAAACAAGATGTTAAACCTTGTAAAGCCAACAATCTCCCCCTTTTTTATGATGACAAACAAGAAGCAAAAATTGGAGTGAGCCTTAAAATGACTCCCCCTTTCAATAAGCATTATCTTAACAATATTCACAAAATCAATATTAATTTCAAAAACTCTTTTATAATCATGCCCATCACTTCATTTTACAATCATGCTCATCACTTTATTCAAGTTCAAGTTTATCCATCAACATCAAGTACTTCTCCTCCTTTTGATATATTATGTTCATGCTCAATTTTTGCTTAACACTTCTCCCCCTTTTGACATCAGTCAAAAAGAGAAAAAAAAAATGATTAAGTTCAAATAAAATCATATTCTAAGCATATCATCAAACATTGCATATCCAACATATGAACACACTCAATACCAATTGTTGATTTTATGATTCCAATTTAAAATTGAATTCATGATATCAATTTAAAATTTTTATTAACTTTAATATCAATTAAGAATTTGATTAATAGGGAAACAATCATAATATCAGCAATAAGTCATAACACTCCCCCTCAATTCAATACATTCAGTTTTGTTACCAATTATGCTTATCATCCCATGTTTCAAAACATTTATTCACATCATATATCAAATATCAATATCATGCCAATATTATCAATGTTATACCATACTCATAGATATAATCATACTTGTCATGCTCAAAAACAGATTTAACTTTTAGATTGTGATACCAAGTTAGCTTTTTTAAAATTGTGATACCAATTAAATTTTTTAAAATGTGATACCAAAATATTCATGGATATCAAAGACTTTATAGATACCAAAGTCATTATCACATTATACACTGCTCATGGATACCAATATAATCATTATATCTTTCATAACTCATCGATATTAACATAAAGAGTAGTAAGTTTATCCATGTAATTCATCAATAGCATGCATGGTTAATAATTAATTTCATATCAGAATTCATGCTTATGCTCAAAAATCTCATGCTCAAATTTGCAACATAGTGAGCCATGAATTTTCAATACAAGTCAAGTCAAGCAAAGTTATACACATGTAGCATACAGTATATCATATAGGCATGTAAGCATGTGGCATATAGACTTTCATTCTCAAATATCTTTTTCTTAATCAAGGTACTTATGTGATAAGCTCAATTTGATATTTTCTTAAGTTAAGCCTTGTAAAAATCATCCTATGATGTTTGTCAACAATGTCATTTTGAATTTGTTATAATAAGCTCTTAAACTCATCTTTAAGTTTTTTTATTTCAACTAGTTCATTTGTTGATCACGAATTAAGTTACTTTCTCAATTTTTAAAGGGGAATGACTTAATCCATGGAGTTTTTCATTTATGAACTAGTCTTTCATTTTGGTACCCAAACTTTCTTAGGTCAGGTTGGTTTCACGAGGGATGTTTCCTTAATTCTCCATACTTGTTTAGTTTTTACATCCTTTCTCTTAAATGGACATTCAAACTTTATATGCCCCTTTTTCTTGCATTGATAGCATATGGTGTTAGTGTAAGCATTAAACGATTAGCTTGCATTATCTTTGGAGGCTTTTGAGAAATAACCCATGTAAAGATTCCTTTTCTTTTTGTTTTCAATTCCATTAAATCCAATTCCTTCTTTGTTTAGAGACATTCTTTGGGAGCCTACCATTTTGTCAAAGTTTGTTTTTCCTTTTGTAAAGTTATAAATGATCCTTTCTTTATCTTCAATTTGATTCTTGAGATCATTTATCTCTTTATCTTTCTTGTCATCAACCTTCTTTTGTGATTTCTCTAATTCTAAAGATAATTTTCTGATTTTATCCTCTAATTCATATATATATATATATATATATATATCTTTCTCATATACCGTAGAGGATAGGGATCGAAGGTCTTCTATCATTTTTTCATTCTTACATTCTAATTCTTTGATTGTCAAGTCTTTTTCCTTTTTCAGCAAGATTTTTAGATTCTAACTCCTTTGTTATAGCTTCATTCTTACTTGTAAGCATATCAATCCTATTATCCCTAACATTGATAGTTCCTTCATATGTTACTTCTAATTTGTCCCCTATTAACTAATTTGCAAGCCATTACTCTATTAAATTCATTGGCATCTAAAGCACAATATAGAGCAATCATTACATTAGAGTTTATTTGCAACATTTTATAATCTCTTTCGGTCGTGTCTTTCGTTTCCTTAAGTATTTGTTTTCCATCTACTAATGTAGTAGGAATTAGATCACCATCCATGACTGACTCACTCGAAAAATGAGCAGCTCGGAAGCTATCCCAAGTATAGGAGTTCTGTCGTGTAATATTAAGCCCAAGGGCTAGATCGTCTCCTCAGGGAATGCGTTTTAATCTCAGATTTTACGTTCGACCAATCGAAAATAAAAATGTACTGAACTTGGTTCAGATTCAGGATTTTCAATATGGTTCAATTTCACTTTTAACAAATTAAATGACACGCAATTTAAACCCTAAAACTAACAGTCACTAAATTAAAAAGCAAGAATGAAAACCCTAACCTACTTAAGGAAACATTAAAGCACGTGTCAATTAAAGAAGAGAACTTTGAATATGAAATTAAAACATGCAAAGGAAACTTAACTAGACATGAATACACACGATAAAAAACGAACCTTTAACAAGAAGTAGGATCTCGAATCAAAATCAAACCATTAACGATCTAAACGAAGACAGAATATGAATAACACAATTTTAACAAAGCCGACCCTAAACTAAGCTGAACCTCAAAAGAAAATTAAACTTGGAAAACTTCAAAGCAAAAACAATATATTTTTCTTTTTATATTTTATTCTTTTTTTTTTTTTTCAAGAAATCAAACTTAACATATTCGAACATAAAAACAAAACCAAAAAAACACACAAAAAAAAAATAGAAAACAACTTTAACAGAAACTTAATACTTATAAAAAATAAATTCTCTAAATAATAACAATTCAACCTAAACTTTACTTGAAATAAAAACAAAACATTGAAAGAGAATGGAAGAAAGGGAACAACAAGACAAATAATGAAATAAAATAAAATAAAATAAAGAGAGAGAGCCATGGAGAGCCGAGTGTCTATTCTGCTGTGGGAGTTCTCAGTTTGCTGATCTGCAGGAGCTGTTGTGCTCTGCTAGGACTGCTGTTGGTGGATGGATATGCTGGAGTGAAGGCTGGGCTGGTGCATGGAGAGCTGGCCGAGGAGGAGAAGGGGAGAAGCTGCTGCTATGGAAGGCCGATACTGGAAGGAATTTTGGTGCTCAGGCTGCTGTAATCTACTCTGCTGCTTGCTGGTTTGGATTTGTTCTGCCGTGGTGCTCTCGGTGGTAATTGGTAAGGCAGCAGTAGAGTGCTCGGCTGGGCTGAGAGAAAACAGAGGAGAGTTGAGGGAGTTCAGGGGAAGAGAAAATAGAGAGCAAGAGAGAAGAAACTTAGAGAGAGAGAAGAGAATAGAGTAAGGAGAATAATAGAGATAAGGACAAAGGAAGAAAAGAAAAAGAGAGAAGAGAAGGGAAGGATAGAGAAAGGGAGAGAGTGGGGAGCCCTAGGGCTACCTGCGCAGGGAGAGGAAGAGAAGGGGATTTAAGGGGGAGCTGGGTTGCCCTAGAATCCATGAAGCCATGACCCGACCTGTTTGGAAAGGGTTGCAGGCCGGGTCACATCAATAACCCAAGTATATATATATATATATATATTTTCCATTTTTTGTTATTCTTTGTTCATCACAAATCTGGCTCTTCTGGAGCCCGTTTCTCGCAAAACTCAAAAGACAAAAGTTGTAGATAATCCTTTCCTCTTTCTCTTGAAATTTGAATGGTCTCGATCAAAGCTCAGATGGAAAAGTTATGCACAAAATACGAATAGGTGTTGGTTTTGGTTTCTGAGATTTTTCCTGCAACAAAAAATTACCAAAACTTCATAAATAGTGCAATAAAGTTCAAGAATGATGATTTTGGCACTTTATTAAAATATTGGACAATGTTGGACATTTAATTAAAAATATAAACCGTAAAACCCGGATTAAGATGCTCAATTACGCAGTTTTCACGCGTAATCAGTGACAACCTCCCAAGCTTTCCAATCCATAGTTTGAAGGTATATTTGCATTCTCTTTTTCCAAAATGTATAGTTTTGTCCACAAAAGATTGGTGGCCTAGTTGAAGATTGTCCCTCTCCAAAGGGAGCTACGCCTAAGTTAGCCAATAAGATCTTTTTATAGCTACTAATTAAGATTTGTTATAATCCCACTCTGATATCAACTGAAAAACAAGGTGTAGTCCCAAGAGGGGGGTTGAATTGGATTTTAAAATTTTCTTTTAATTCTTTTGAAAACTTCTTTTTATTTCTTTTATTTCGTTTAACCAATTCTTGACTTGTTTGTTTGATTTACCTATCACAAAAGAACTTAGTTCTTTTAATCCACAACACTATTGCTTATCCAAACAAGTAATCAACTAATCAATTAAACCAACCAATCAAGCACAATGTTCAAATAGAACAACCAATTGATTTGCCAAGTATAAGTTAACTGTAGTACTACTTAGATTGATGAAAGCTTGCAAGATTTAGCACTTTTTGAAATATAAACACATTCCACTCAATATCAAACTTTAAACCATTCAACTACAATACATTAGATTTAACTTTCAACTTTTTTGTCAGCCCTGTATATAAATTTGAATCAAGACCTGTAGTAATAAATTTGCTTCTTTAATATGATGTGTAATATAAAATCCAACACTCTTTCCAAAATACAGAATCCAAATAAACTCTTAGTTAATTTTATCTTTGGGATGTTAACCAAATAACGTACTTTCGTATGGTTTCTGCAAAATATGGTTTAACCAACGTACTCTCTTTCGGTTTCCGCAACCCAAATCAAAATTAAACCTTAAGTTTATTTAACTTCCAAATTATGTAGTTTGTATGATTTTGGTATTTAAAATATCCACATAATTGTATATGTACTGAAAATAAAGAGAGTAAGGAAAGAGAGAGTGAGACCGGGATTTTTACGAGGTTCGACTTATACCTAGCCTACGTCTTTGCCTTTGGCAAACCACCAAAGGATTACTAAAATCAGTTCCTTTGTCAAGCTAAAAAACATCGATTACAATACTCTTTCAGTAGGCTAGAGCTCGCCTCTCCAAACGATGTACCCTCGTTCGGTCACTCCTTCAAATAGGCTAGATCCCGCCTCTCTAAGCAATATCCCCTTGCTTAGCCAAAGATCCAAACAATCCTTGGAATTGTCAATCTACAAGATATAAATCAAATAGATGTCTACAATGAATTCTCACACAAAGAGCTAATTAGTACAAGTTAAAAAACTAATATACTTCAAACAAATTTACAATATGGAAATATGAAGCTCAAGTAGATATCACCATAAGCCTTCTTTCTAGGTTGAAAGAAATAAGAGTAGACCCAGAATTTTCTTGATAAATTTACAACAAATCTTAGTAGTGAAACTCTGAAATTGATTGCACAAGAGAGCTTTAAGAGAATTGGGAGATTTGAGAGCAAGAAAGCTTGTTTGCTGTATTTTCTTGGTGTGTTTCATCCTTAGCCTTGGGGGGTTATTTATAGATGATAAATCAAGTCTATTTCATGTTTTAAAAGTGGCTTTGAGTGTTTCCCAAGTTTATATGAATTTTAAAGTACAAGAAATATAAGTTTGAATTTAAAAACTTTTTAAAAATATGACCGTTAACAGTGTTCAGACGTCTGAACTTTCGAGTTCAGTCGTCTGAGGTGGTTCTACCTCTTTAAAAAACCTTCAAATGACTGAACTTAATCTTCAGTTAACTGAAGATATTCTTCAGATGACCGAGGTTAAGGGTCAAACGACCAAAGTTTCCGATTCAATCTTTTGATATTCAACCGTGAACAGTGTTCAGTTGGCTGACAACTTCAACCCTGCTTTAGTGTTTTAGTGATAAAGTTTTCTATACAACTACGAATTAGGTGTTCTTGGTGTCAAACGAAATCTAAAAGAAAATTCTACAACTTTCATGTTGAACACTCTTTAAAATAAATATTCTTTGATGAAAAAAAAATGCACCTCAATACGGATGTAGAAGAAATGACAACAATTAGGAAATCCTCTTTTTGGTGTTTTTCATTCCAAAAATAATTCTAACCTTTTTCAAACAATTTTTTACCTTATAAAAATATTTTCCAAGTATGTTAAAAGGTATTTAGTTCCAATAAATTAACCTAAGAGTTTCATGCATCCATATTGAAATTATTTGAAGTACTTACATGATATTTCCTGTAGACTCTTTCAAATTTTCAATTCTTGAATTCTTTGAGGTCTTTATGCTTGCTTCATCTTTCTTTGATCTTTCCATGTTGATCACTTGGGCTTTCGTTCTTGAAGGTTTTTCTTTAATATCAATGCTCTCATGATCTTCAAGTTTTAATCCATGCTCAAGTTTTGATATAATCATCCTTCTTTGAAGTACAGGCTTTCATGAATTCTTTAACTTGCATTCATCATTGAGTCTTGAAAATAAATCACTTAACCAAAGCATGTTAAGTTCTGCTTGTTTATTAGCATCAAAACAAGATGTTAAGCCTTGTAAGGCCAACAAAGTCCACAATATAAATTATTCATTACAGTTACATTTATACTAACAACTTTCATATCATCATCAGTGTATTCATCCTCAGTCTTAGGTACTCTAACTTCATCTTCAATTTTCATGGGAACATAATTTCCTTTAAAAACAACTCTCCACACCTTTCAATCAATATTTTGAAGGAAAATGTGCATCCTTTGTTTCTAGAAAGTGTAGTTCACACCACTGAAAATAGAAGGACGTGTGGATGAGGGTTCCTTGGGAAAAGGGGTTACAGTATTATGAGTAATTTTGATCTTTTTTGCAAAAAAAAAAAAAAATGATTAATTCTAAGCAACTAAGCGTTGATACCAATTGTTGACTTTATTGTAATCCCAAGAGGGGGGTGAATTGGATATTTTAAAATTTCTTTCCTAAATCGATTTACCAACAGTAGTATTTCACAAATCTAGGGTCAATCTAGAACGTATAAGAAGTAAGCCAATAAATTTGGTTTTCATTAATTTGCTCCAAATAAATTAAACAAACATGCACAGTATAGTAAAGCGGATAAAATAAAGATGATACCAGATGTGTTATCGAGGTTCGAAAAAAGTGCCTACATTCTCGCCTCTAGCTCACAAGCCTGAGGATTCCACTAAAGCTCACTTAATGGGTGGAGCAGCACCGTATACAATACTAGGTCAAATTATCAGGGCTAACCTCAACCTTTACAGCCAATCTTTACGGGTTAGATTAATACCCTCTTAGGCCACGCCTGGAATATAACAGATAATGAAACACAAATTTTGGGTACAATATACGTGTTTCTCCAATAAGCATATTTGTATCAGTATAACCAATGCACTTCAATATGATAGGATATTATAAGCTCAATGAAGATTATATAACTACTCTCAAGATAATGCAAGTATAGCAATCACAATATAAGAGTGTATGTGTAAGGATCTTTGATTCAAAAATAACAATATCAACCACAATGTTCAATATCAAATATTTGAAACACACAAGCAAAAATCTCGTAAATGTTTTTCAAAAGTTAAGCACATGAGATATTTTGAAAACCAGCTTGTCAAAAATATTTTTTTCAAAACACAAGACAAGCTCTTGAGTCTTGCAACAAGAATGCAAAGACTCATTAGCTTAAGAAAGTTTTCCCAAAATAAATTAATGGATTAAATCACAAAGGAAAACTTTTTGGCTTACTCTCACTAAAATCAAAAATCAATCCAAGTATATAAGTGTAAGCTTGTAGTAGCAGTGTAGGTTATCTTATGATACTCTCACCAAAGATGTTTTTGCAAAATGAATGAGTATGGGTGGAGTATGTAAGCTTGTATGTGAAAGAATGGCTCAAGAAATTTCAGAGGATATTTTTGATAATCAAAGTATTAATCAATCCTTAATTTTTCCAAATGAAGGTATATATATAGCCTTTGAAAAAAATATAATCGTTGGGACACAAAGGGAATTTATAGAAAATATTAAGCATAGTTTTTACCCTAATTACTACGGTTAAAATATGGCAACTCGAGAGTTTCGATCGCCTAGTCCTTAAGGCCAGTCGCCCAAACAGACATAGATAGGAAAGTTAACTTTTTGACTTCAGGTGCCCAAGGATAAGTTCGGCTGGCTGGGCCAAGGCGATTTTCCAAACAATCGAGGTTCGGTCACCCGGTGAACGGTTCGGTCTGCCGAACTTCATAATTCAGTCGCTCGAGGTGATGTTGAACTTAGAGTTCGAGCGGCTGGGGAAGGTAAAAAGTATCAACTTTAACGTTCGATCGACTGTGAACAGTACGTTCATTTTGGACCGATAGCCTGAGCCAAGTCAACTTATTGACTTTTTACCTATTCGGTCAACTGAGGCATTTCTAATGCACTAAGTTTGGTCGGCTGAAGCCCTTTCAAAATTAAAGGGAGGTCCTTTTTTTGCTTAAATTTCACCCCTATTTTCATATATATGACTTGTGAGTTAAAGGGGATTTTTCAAGTGATGTTAAGGGACCTAAGGTCGATCTATGGTCATTGAGTTCATATTAGCCTATCATGCATACAATGCATTAATTATTACAACCCATGATTATTATAGACCGAAAATTAATTTAAACATTAAATACAAATGAAAACAATTTGGTCTTCATTTCCTTTGTATCTCCATATGCCACCATATGATATAAGACTTTGCCATTTCATGTAAGAATGAACCTGCACACAAACTCAAGGCATAGGTAAGATACAAAGATATTTGTCATTATCAAAACAGGATATAACCTATAAGGTCAACATATCTATTTAATTTTCATCAGCATAAAATGTCAATCGCCTGATGGTGAAGCATCAAACACCTGATCGTGCAAAACATATGCTTTTTAGAAAACTTTGTTTCCAAAACTCTTTTTAACTTTGATACTTGTCATATTGATTTGAAACTTTTGAAAATATTTTTCAATATTTTCAAACATAGGTCTCTAAGTCAATATTAATTCCTAAGAGCTTCATGCATCAATATTGAATTTGAAACCTAAGGTGTAATCCCAAGAGGGGGGTGAATTGGGTTATTTAAAATTCCTTAAGAGTCTTTTTAAGAGTTCTTGACTTTTTACAATCTTTTAAAGACTTCTTATATTTTTATTGATTAAGCAATCCACACAAGCACTAACTTCTTCTATTCAATCCACAACCACAATAAACACAACCAACTAATTAACTGTTCAAGCAAAACAACCACAACACAAGTAAACAATTTTTTATTTGCTATATTCAACAGCCCTGTATATGAATGTGCAAGTCCTGTAGTTGGCTTTTGAACTAAAGATTAAAATAACATCCAAACACTTTTTCAATATCAGAGTTTAAATCAACCTTCAGCTAATAGGTTTTTTGTTGTTAATCAATCAACATACTCCCTTACGGTTTCCACAAAAAATTGATTAACCAATGTACTCCCTTTTGGTTTCCGCAAGCCCAAGAACAAATTAGACTTTTGTTTATTTAATTTCCAATATGAGTTGTTTTTATGATTGAAAAAATTACAACATCCACGCAATTTACATTTTTGCTGAAATTTTAAAGAAAGTAAGGGAAAGAGCGTGACACTGCAGCTTTTACGAGGTTCGGCTTACCCCAACCTATGTCCTCACCTTAGGTCAACCACTTAAGGATTTCATTATACCTTGTTCCTTCTGAGTGGAACAAAAAACTTTACAATAACCAACCTCTTTTTTAGGAAGAGAAACCACTCTGAGCAACAACCTATGCTTGGTCCAACGATTCAACAATACCTTGAACCGTCAAAAGATCTAGTAGAAAGGAATGGATATCTACATACAAAAACACTCTCAAACACAGAACAAGTTGTACAAGTTAAATCTCAAATCGTACTTCAAAACTAAAACTAAATAGAAAATGTGAAACTCAACGTTTAGAAGTCACCAATGGTTCTTTCTTAAATATTTTGATGCAACTCAGAACCAAACCTTTATTTTTAATCCAGCAATTTCGTAGAGTTTTCCCTTTAGCAAAGGTATGAGAAAGAATGAGCTTTAGGAGAGTTTTAGCATAAAAATCGTGTATTGCTTCAATGTTTTTTTCATGGAGCAAAGGAGGTATATATAGACTTCTTAAAGAAAATTTTCCTCATTTAACATGGAACATTTAGGTAACTCACTCGACTGGGTCACTTTTTGCACTAGTCAAATGGTTGGACAGGCGGCCAACATCATTCTGTCTCTCAAAAATTAATTCTAATAAATTGTCAATCGGCTGGCTGAACCATATTCAAAATAGTCAATCAACTAGGCACTATCAGTCGGCTGGACAGTTAACTTTGCTGAAGATTTCCTGTCAGTCGGCTAATTGAACCACGTTAAAAAATGGTCAGTCGGCTGGGTACTGTCAGTTGGCTGGGCAATCTAAGTCTTTGTATCTTAAGGAGCTTAACATATATAAATAGCAATGACTTGAAGTACTTACAAATATCCTTCTAAGCATGATCTCCTTAATCACTAAGTCTTGCAACCTCTTGAGGTTCACTTTTGACTTCAAGATCTACTTGGCCTTTAAGCTCTTCATTTTTCGTTCATTGCTTCAATATACTAAGAAGCTTTCACTTGATTGACATTGATCTCCAACTTGCTTCCATGATTAACTGTAAGTGTCCTTAGACGTGAAATAAAGCCATTCAACAACACATGTTAAACCATCCTTCATTTTGTTATCATCAAAATAAGATTGAAAAGCCCAGTTAGGCCAACAATCTCTCCCATTTTGATGATGACAAATGAGGAGCAAAAATTTGAGTAAACCAACAAGCATCATTTTATTCCCCCTTATAATAAGCATCATTTTAACAATTTTTATAGTTTTAAGACCAATTACAATACCATACAAGATCATGCTCATCATACAATATTATACAATATCATGCTCATTCTATCATTCAAGTTCAAGATCATTCAATATCAAATACTTCTCCCTCTTTCTTTTGATACATATCTCATGTTTGAATTTTTCAATATCATACAATATCATGCTTAATATCACACTTAATTTTTGCTCAATACTACTCTTCAACATCTTTAGATTCATTATGAGACCAGAATGCATAGTGATTGCATAGATTCTTTAGAGAAGATCTAGTAGTTACACCTCTAGATGGTTCACCTATAATTTGATCTTGAGGGTGATCCTTTTTATACTTCCATTCTCTTGGTAATTTCGGATTTTCTATAGGTTCATCTCTTGGGCTTCCTTCATTTACTTCATTTTCTTCCTTTTCTTCCTTGATTTCTATCTCATCCTCCTTTTTGAAGATATTATCATTTTCTTCATTTTTTACTCCTCTTGAAAAAAGATTTGACTCATCAAAGTCTACATGAATTGATTCAATTATGGTGAGTGTTCTTTTGTTATAGATCCTATAGGCCTTGCTATTTGTAGAGTATCCTATGAAAATACCTTCATCCAATTTAGCATCAAATTTTCTATGTTATCTTTGTTATTGAGTACAAAACACTTATTGTTGACCTTATTGGTCACGCCCAGTTTTGATTATGACAAATACTCATTGTATCTAATGACTGTTTAAGTTTTTGTGCAGGAACTAAGAATGTTAAGATAAAGATGTGCACAAAGCAAGTAAAGCCCGAAGACCAAATTTTATTCAATATTGTAATATATTTAATTGGTCTATAATAGTAAGTAGGTATTTGGTTTGTAATAAGCTTACACACATCACATGTATGATTTACTACGTAAGCTCAAACAAACCATGGATAAGAAAGGACCTTAGAAAGACCTTAGGGTTTTCCCTTCGGTCAACCGACACCGGACTTTTTTGGTATCTTCAAATTGGACCCCAAGTGACCCTAGGACACACACATATATACATTTGTTTGTTAGGCACTTGAATAAAGTTTATATGCTTCAAGATTGGACCAAAATGCACACATGGTGCACTTTCGGTCGACCAGCACATTTAGTTCATTTTGGCCTGGTCGACCGAAACCAGGCCTAGGTCAATAGTTGACCAAGGCCCTGGTCGACCGAACCAAAATAGTTTAAAAAGCCCCAGTCGACCGAAACCATTTTTGGTCAACTTTTTGACCACCTGGTCGACCGAAACCTCCTAGGTCAAAAGTTTGACCATCTGGTCGATCGACCACTTTTGTACTACAACTACCTGGTCAACCGAAGGGTCCTCGAGAGAAATCCTTGCGGTCTGGTCGACCGAACCAGGTAGTTCAAAATGCCCTAGTCAATTGAAACTCAAAAAATTGGGAAATCGCCCTCTCTTGATTGACCGTGCTTTTAGTTCAATATTTCCCTAGTCGACCGAACCATTTGAAACTTGGTCGACCGAAACATTTCTGATCGACCGGATGTCTATATATATGAGTTCATTTGAGAAAATTAAGGGAGATTAGCCACTTTGATTAGGGAATAATTCTCTAAAAAATAAAAACCCTATACTACTCATTTTCTTACTCAAATCACTTATACTTGCCTTCTATCATTGCCTACATCATTTGTAAGTGGATTGAGTGTATTTGGAAAGGTTTGCCCTCCTTGTTCTATTTTCTTGGCACAATTTTATTTGAGAGCAAAACCTAAGGATTCTTAGAGGACTTTGTTGATAATTCTATCCTAAGAAAACCTTATTAGATCTTTTAAGCTTGCACCTTCATTGCAATATCCTGAGAAGATTGATTACGCGTCAAAACTGCGTAATTGGGCAACTTAACCCGAACTTTATGGTTTATATTTTTAATTAAATGTCTAAAATTGTCCAATATTTTAATAAAGTTCCAAAATTATCATTCTTGAACTTTATTGCACTATTTATGAAGTTTTGGTAATTTTTTGTCACACGAAAATTCCCGGGAACCAAAATCGACACCTGTGCGTATTTCATATATAACTTTTTTGTCTGAGCTCCGATCAAGACAATTCAAATTTCTAGAGAAATAGGAAAGGATTATATACAATTTTTGTGTTTTGAGTTTTGTGAGATACGGGCTCCAAAAGAGTCAGATTTGCGATGAACAGAGAATGAAAAAAATGAAAAAAAATATAACAATATGAGTCAACCCTTTCCGAACGGGTCGAGTCGTGGCTTCACAGATCCTAGGGCACCCATGTTCCCCTTTTTATTCCTCTATTTTTTCCCCACACACAGCAGCCCATGAGGGCTCCCCCTCTCCCTTCTCTTCTTCCTTTCTCTTCTTTCTTTTATTTCTTTCATGTTTTTGTTCTTCTTCTTTTTCAATCTTTCCTTCTCTCTGCATCTCAGTTATTTCTTTCCTTCACCTTATCTTCCTCTACTTTTCTTCTTTCTCTAACCTCTCTATTTTTCAGCCTCTCTCTCACTCAGCTTCCTCTTCCCTCTGCAACTCCCTGCAACAAACACCATTACAACCGCAGCAGCTTCACGGCACAGCAGCCTGAAACTCCATGACAAACCAGCACCTTCGGCTAGCCCCTCTATCCTTTGTAGCAGACACCAGCAGAGCGCCACGGCCACCATCCTCTGCTTCTCGGCAATAGCACCGGTCGAGAGCCACAACCACAGCAACAACAACCATCGGCAGCCACCTTTGCAGCTGCTAAAACCGCACCAGCCGTGTCAGCCTCTGCAGACCAGCTAACTCCACTTCTTCTCCTCTGCAACCTGCTGCAACAGCCATCCAAACTCCTCTGTTCTCTTTCTCTCTCTCTCTCTCTCTCTCTCTCTCTCTCTCTCTCTCTCTCTCTCTCTCTCTCTCCTTCTCTATTCTTTTCTTTTACTTTATTTTATTTGGATATTATGTTTTTGTTTTTTGAAGATTAGGTGATCTAGATTTAAATGCTTATTTAGTATTATTCAAGTGACTATTGTTATTTTTTTATTGAAGTTTATGGAAAGATGTAATTTTAAATTGCTGCAACTTGTTTATTTATTTAGTGATAGATTTAATTAATGCTTTAGTTTATTTAATTAATCTAGTGAAGTTTGGTTCAGTTCTGGTATAAAATAAAAAAATAACATACAAAGTTTGTGTTTTTATTGTGTCCCGTTATTGTTTAGGTTGATTGATAGTTTAATTTTAGTTCGCGTTCTTGATTCATGTTAAAAGTTCAGTTTTTAGTTTGTGTTTGGATCTGATTAAGTTTCCATAGCTTATTTTTAATTCCATGTTTAAAGTTTCCATTTTTAGTTAATGTGTTCTGGTATTTCCTTGAGTAGCCTAGGGTTTCCTTTATTGTTATTTAATTTCATGCGTGCTAGTTTTAGGACTTTAAGTTGTGTTTTCATTTAAGTTTCCACAATTTTGAAAATCCCGAATCTAAACTGAGTTCAGTACATTTTTATTTTCGATTGGATAAATGTAAAATCTGAGATTAAAACACATTCCCTGAGGAGACGATCTAGCCCTTGGGCTTAATATTACACGACAGAACTCCTATACTTGGGATAACTCTCAAGCTGCTCATTTTTCGAGTGAGTCAAGTTTTTGGCGCCGTTGCCGGGGAATGTCAGTCTTAGTCTCAAATTTGCGTTTTTCCCATCATTTTTGTTAGTTTTGTGAAAAAGAAAAAAAAATTAGAAAACAAAAACAGAAAAAATTCTGAGTTTTGAAAAATGGTTGCACCTGCACCGCACACGATAATGGATTTTTTGTAGCTTGAATATGCCACTGCATCCTCTTCCACTGTTTTGCCTTATGACGAGCTTAATTTCATGATACAGCGCGGGAGGACGTCACTGCTACCCGAGTTCTACGGGACGGAATCTGAGTGCCCTTATCAGCACCTAGCAGAGTTTGAGTTAACTTGCAACATATTTTTCTCTCATGCTAGAGCTAACGAATCTACTAGACTGAATTTATTTCTTGCTACTTTGCAGGATAGGGCACTCATCTGGTTTCATTCCTTGAGACCTCACTCTATCATTAATTGGGTTGATATGGAGCGTGAATTCCTGCATGCGTTTTGTCCCTCACAAAGAACTCAATTTTTGCAGGAACAGATTCTTAATTTTGTGCAACAGGATGACAAGACACTTCGGGCTTGCTGGGAGCGATTCAAGGATCTACTAAGCACTTGTCCACATCACGAGTTCGACCCATGGAGGTTAGCTGATTATTTTTATACTACTCTTACCCCTGATTGCAAGTGTTTTGTCCAAACTATGTCTAATGAAGAGCCCGTCAGCGAGGATCCAGATCAGGTATTATCTTTCTTTGATTACTTTGCTAACAATGTCCCACAATGGAACACACGATGCACTCAGGCACCCATAACTGCACACCCTATCAGCACAATCGGTGGTGGAGATGTATATGAGCCACCAAACTGCTCAAACAACCCTCCGCCTCAATATCAACCATAACAAATCTCTTCGAGCTGAGATGTATATGAGCCACCAAACTGCTCAAACAACCCTCCGCCTCAATATCAACCATAACAAATCTCTTCGAGCTGTACGTCGTCAGACCTTTTCGAGGATAGCATAACACAGATGGCGAACATGCTCCAGTAGTTCATGCAAACTCAATTTGATCATAATAATGAATTGCGGGACACCATTAATGCGATAGGCACACAATTGGATATCTTAGAAAATGAAGAATTGCTCGTAGAACCTCAGCCTAGTCCTCAAGAGTACCAGCAGCCACACCAACAAATACACGATGTTTCTCTTGAGACAACAGAGGCCACCACTACTTCGAGAAGTGAGAAAGAATTTCCCTAACCTGAGATGCTCATCATCGGACAACCAGTTGTTCCAGCACTAGAAGTCACGGCTAAACCAGAAGAGGTCAAAGAAAAATCAGAGGAAACGGGGCTAGAAGCGGAGCAGTTAGTTGATAAGGAGACTGATCCTCATACGGAGTACCAACCTGTGGTACCTCATACTCCGAGCTCAGAAATCGTGAAACTGTTACTTTCTCATGAATCAGATGTTAAGGAGCCTAATGTGGAGGCAGACTCTTGCAGTGGTATGATGATATGTATACCCGATAAAGAGGGTGACCAGTCTGGTGAGCATATAATTTTCAAAGAATCAGGTAAAACCTTTAATGTTATTGCTTCTAAAGAACTGCAAGTAATTATTCCAATAACTTCTTATCACACATTAGTTCATAAAGAAGCACATTTCCTGGACACAATGTTGAATAAAGACCCTTTCTTATCCACACACGAGGGTTGACCTACACACAAATTGTTTGGTATTTTGACACGCATTCATTCATTTGAGGTTGATTTTCGTGCAGGTATGACAACTAATCGATTGTGGCAGCTCAAATTTGGAGACCGGCCAATGCAATTTATAGACCTGCGACCACCAGACGAAATTCCTCCTGAGCCTCCACCAGACAATTGTGATGTTTTTCTTTTCCTTCTTTTCCTTTTATTTTATCTTATTTTATTTTTTGTTAGTTTTCACAACCATTTTCTCATAGTTCGATTTTTGTTATTTCGTGACTCAAGTACCCTTTACTTTTCCCGTGCACAGTCCTTTCTATTTCCCCTATGCTTTCACATTAAGGACAATGTTCCATTTTAGTTGGGGGGGATGAGCATTCGCATGTGACACTGTGCACGTACACGTACCGGGTTTTTAATTTAAAACAAAAAAAAATCAAAAAGATAAAATAAAAAAGAGAGAAAGAGAAAGAAAAGAGGAGCACTGAAGGATTACATTGCATTGTGTCATGCTTAACATTGCGTATACCTTTCGCATACTTGCATATAACTTATGAATGACACACTTGAGTCAATCATGCATAGTTTCTCTCTATATGATCTTATGACTCCATGAAGAATCGATTGGTAGTACATTCGTGTTAATTTGACTATATAATTTCCTGTATTTACACGGCATCTCACGAGGCTGAATAAACACATTCACGTGATTCATTGCACTTAAGGTTTCCTGTGAGCACTGAGAGAGCACCCGTGGAGACTATGACACCTTGTGAGATATCCTTGAGCTATTTATCATCCTTTTGAGCGTTAATATCAAATCAGAGTTCTTGGAACTCAGTTCTCTTTTTCTGAATGATTCCTTTGTACACTAGTCTATGTTTTGATTTGCTAACCTAGAGGTGATACCTAGTGGGAAGATAGAAACCTAGGTCTTGTAGCCTACTCAAAATGTGAAGGCTGAGCCACCCCTAGAGATAGACTTAATTCATGAACTCCTATTCGAGCTCAATTCCCATTGATTGTTTGAAGATTACAAAAGAAGTGTTATATTGTCCTTATTGCTCAAGAAAAGACAAAAAATAAAGAATGAGCAGGAAAAAAAAAGAATAAGCAATACACATGTGCATGAAATGAAATATCAATGCCGGCCTAAATACATATCACAAAGAATCAAGGACACAACACATATTTTTCCACGTATGAAGATTCTTCAACCGGTTAATGCCTCATATGTATTCACAACAAGTTTGTAAATGAGTTGATCTAGGGTGGTCTCGGTTGGATAAGGCGAGTAGGTGAGAAGATGCTAGCGTGAAGGATCCGACACCTCATAGATAGGCTAGATCCTTTCCAGACTAGTCCACTCCATATACTTAGGGTTGTTCCTTTTAATATGTGGGATGTTTGATCGCGACACTCCTCCTCACATATGATAAGTGAACCCATTTTCTTTGAGTGTTCTTGAGGGTATACCAGTTAGGCCGAGTCAAAGCAACCGTTCTGTAGGTATCCACTGGCGTCCTAGGTGTATTGAGTCACACACATCACACACACCTTGAGAGTTTACCTGTTTATACTCAAACTTATATGATTGCATTAACTCTGAATGTGCCACTGATTAACTTCATGTGAGTATACTACTTTCAAATCACATATAAACGATGAAACTTGCATGAGTGATGTGCTTTGGAGTCGTGTGCATTGAATATGAACGAGCTTGTGTGAAATTCAGTAGTATTCTCGTATGTGAAATGGTATGCGTGTGTTGCATGTGCATTGATTTCATGATCACCAGAGTATGCAGTTATAGACACCACCCTGAAATTCATTCACGTCATTTGCTAGAGACTAGCAAAACATTAGTTGGGGGGTGTGATTACACGTCAAAACTGCGTAATTGGGCAACTTAACTCGAACTTTACAATTTATATTTTTAATTAAATGTCTAAAATTGTCCAATATTTTAATAAAGTACCAAAATTATCATTCTTGAACTTTATTGCACTATTTATGAAGTTTTGGTAATTTTTTGTCGCAGGAAAATTTCCGGGAACCAAAACCGACACCTGTTTATATTTCATGTATAACTTTTTCGTCTGAGCTCCAATCAAGACGATTCAAATTTATGGAGAAAGAGGAAAGAATTATATACAACTTTCATGTTTTGAGTTTTGTGAGATACAGGCTCCATAAGAGTCAGATTTGCGATGAATATAGAATGAAAAAAATGAAAAAAATATAACAATACGGGTCAACCCTTTCCGAACGGGTTGGGTCGTGGCTTCACGGATCCAAGGGCACCCAATTTCCCCTTTTTATTCCTCTGTTTCTTCCCCACACACAGCAGCCCACGAGGGCTCCCCCTCTCCCTTCTCTTCTTCCTTTCTCTTCTTTCTTTTATTTCTTTCATGTTTTTGTTCTTCTTCTTTTTCAATCTTTCCTTCTCTCTGCATCTCAGTTATTTCTTTCCTTCACCTTATCTTCCTCTACTTTTCTTCTTTCTCTAACCTCTCTGTTTTTCAGCCTCTCTCTTACTTAGCTTCCTCTTCCCTCTGCAACTCCCTGCAACAAACACCATTACAACCGCAGCAGCTTCGCGGCACAGCAGCCTGAAACTCCATGACAAACCAGCACCTTCGGCCAGCCCCTCTATCCTCTGTAGCAGACACCAGTAGAGCGCCACGGCCACCATCCTCTACTTCTTGGCAACAGCACCGGCCGAGAGCCACAACCGCAGCAACCACAGCCATCGGCAGCCACCTTTGCAGCTGCTAGCACCAGCCATGTCAGCCTCTGCAGACCAGCCAGCTCCACTTCTTCTCCTCTACAACCTACTGCAACAGCCATCCAAGCTCCTCTGTTCTCTCTCTCTCTCTCTCTCTCTCTCTCTCTCTCTCTCTCTCTCTCTCTCTCTCTCTCTCTCTCTCTCCTTCTCTATTCTTTTCTTTTACTTTATTTTATTTGGATATTATGTTTTTGTTTTTTTGAAGATTAGGTGATCTAGATTTAAATGCTTATTTAGTATTATTCAAGTGACTATTGTTATTTTTTTATTGAAGTTTATGGAAAGATGTAATTTTAAATTGCTGCAACTTGTTTATTTATTTAGTGATGGATTTAATTAATGCTTTAGTTTATTTAATTAATCTAGTGAAGTTTGGTTCAGTTCTGGTATAAAATAAAAAAATAAAAAAATAACATACAAAGTTCGTGTTTTTATTATGTCCCGTTATCGTTTAGGTTGATTGATAGTTTAATTTTAGTTCGCATTCTTGATTCGTGTTAAAAGTTCAGTTTTTAGTCTGTGTTTGGATCTGATTAAGTTTCCATAGCGTCTTTTTAATTCCATGTTTAAAGTTTCCATTTTTAGTTAATGTGTTCTGGTATTTCCTTGAGTAGCCTAGGGTTTCCTTTATTTTTATTTAATTTAGTGCGTGCTAGTTTTAGGACTTTAGTTTGTGTTTTCATTTAAGTCTCCACAATTTTTAAAATCCTGAATCTGAACTGAGTTCAGTACATTTTTATTTTCGATTGGACAAACGTAAAATCTGAGATTAAAATGCATTCCCTGAGGAGACGATCTAGCCCTTGGGCTTAATATTATATGATAGAACTCCTATACTTGGGATAGCTCTCGAGCTACTCATTTTTTGAGTGAGTCAAAGATCGTATAGTATTTTGTTTGCAAAATCTTTTCAAAATCATCTTCAAATATCTAGTGTGCTTTATATAGATAAATACATTTGAAGAGATATTTGTTTGTAGTGGTCTTTGTTGCAATATTCTTTCACTCATATATTATTTGTTGAATACAAAGATTACACATATTTTGCAAAACAAGCATATACATCATTCAAATACCAACATGCTTGAGATATCTTGCTGATTGAAATACTGGAGACATGACATCTTTGTGTGAACTTATTTGTTGAATATCTTGTGATACAAAGATTGTTTGTTTGACACTCTCACGTACGCATTACACTGATAGAAAATACTTTGAGAGTTGAACCATCTAGACCACATTGAGCTTACATATTGAATCATATTGTGGTGTATGTTATTGCGCGCATTTGGGTACATATCTGTTTTACACAAAAGCACAATCACTCTACCATTTGATTATATACACATTTGTTGTATATTCCAGGCACGGGCCTGAAGAGGGAGACTAGCCCTGGAATAGTCCCGAATGGCTTAGACCCGGATAGGAAAGCTAGGTGCATCATCCTGTTAAGGCATGTAGGTTGAGATCAGCCCCGCTAATTGACCTGGTTAAGGTTGAGGTCAGCCCTGTGTTAATTTGACCTGGTTGTAAACGGTGTTGCTCCACCCTTAAGTGAGCTATAAGTGTAATCCTCTGGCATGCGAGCTAGAGGCGGGGACGTAGGCACAGTTGGCCGAACCCCGATAACATATCATGTGTTTGTTTATATTTCTGCAGTTTATACTTACTGCACATGTATGTTATGGGTGAATGATGTGTATGACTTAATTTCCACATTATACTTATCTACACATTTGGAAATTATAGAAACTGACCCTAGGTTGTGTATTTACTGTTGTTGGATAAATTAACATAGGTGAAAAAGTTTTAAATTCTAATTCACCTCCCTTCTTGGGAATACACCAATTCTAACACTTACACCCATAGACATGAAAGTAAGTTATGTTAGGCCTTCTTCCTTTCCATAATTCATAAGGTGTCTTGTTTAGACTTGATCTAATTGAAACCCTATTAATTACATAACAAGCTGTATTGGCAGCTTCAGCCCAAAAATACTTGGGTAAGCTATTTTCATTAAGCATAGTTCTTGCCATTTCTTAAAGGGTTCTATTTTTTCTTTCCACAACTCCATTTTGTTGTGGGGTTCTAAGTGCTAAAAAGTTGTGGCTTATGCCATGATCATTACAAAATTTTTCAACGTATTGATTCTTAAATTCTCTTCCTTGGTCACTTCTTAGATTTGAGACATTGTACCCTTTCTCATTTTGAAGCTTTTTGCATAGAGTGATTAACGAATTACAAACTTCCTCTTTGTTAGCTAAAAACAATACCCCTATATATCTAGATTAATCATCAACAATTATGAAGGCGTATTGTTTTCCACCTAAACTTTGAGTTCTAGTGGGACTAAACAAGTCTAAGTATATAAGTTCTAGGGGTCTACTAGTTGATATATGTTTCTTCTTTTTGAAACTTTTCTTGATTTGTTTTCCTAGTTGACAGGCATCACATACTTTATCTTTGATAAACTTGATGTTAGGCAAGTCTTTAACTAAATTCTTTTAGAAAGCTAGGATATAAGATCCATACTAGCATGTCCTAGCCTTTTATGCCAAAGCCAACTATTTTCACTTATGGCAGCTAAGCAAGTTATATCTTGAGAGATCAAGTTATGAAGGTTTATGCAATATATATTGTTCATTCTATGTGTAGTGAATAGTGTCTTATGATCCTTAGAATTTTGAATTATGCATTTGTCTTTCTTAAACATTATTTCAAATCCTTTGCCACTAAGTTGACTAATGCTTAATAAATTATGCTTTAGTCCATCTACCAGCAAGATATCATCTACAGTGAGTGAGGAGTCTTCACCTATTTTACCAATTCCAATGATCTTGCCTTTTGCATTGTTACTGAAGGTTACAAATCCTCCATCCTTTTGAGTGAGAGAAGTGAACTTAGATTTATCTCTCATCATATGTCTTGAACATCTCCTGTCCAAGTATCATTTATTTTTAGACAGAGTGGTTCTAAAGCAAACCTACAAGAAAGGATTTATGTTGTTACTTTTGGAACCCAAACTTTATTAACTTTCTTTAAATCTTGTCTAGTTTTAGCATTTATCTTCCATTCATTTTTTTTACTTTAACATACTTTTTCTTGAGTGGACAATTAAACATTATGTGACCTTTATTTTTACACATATAGCAAGTAGTATGCTTATAAATGTTTGTTGATGAAGTACTTGCATAATGTTTAGATTGATTTACAAAATATCCCATAAACAAGTTTTTCTTTCTTTTGTTTGGTGTTCCATTGTAACCAATTCCTTCTTTGTTGTTTGCCATCCTTTGTTGTCCTACCATTTTTTCGAAGTTATCTTTACCTTTGGTAAAGTTGTAAATGACCTTTTCCTTTTCTTGAATTTAGTTTTCAAGATCATTTATTTCTTGCACTCTCTTGCTACCTTCATTCACTTGAGAATTAGCTAATTTTTTAGTTAAGTTATCTACTTTCTTCTCAAGCTCTTCAATCTTTAAGTCTTTTTCTTTTTCAACAAGTTTTGAGGATTCAAGCTGATTTCTAAGTGTTTCGTTTTGTTGTTTCAAGCTTATGTTCTTCTTTAAGACCTTAATGAACTTATTATGCAGAGAGAATAATTCAGCTTGAAATTCTTTATAAGAAGGCATGTTTTCACATGAATTACTACATGATTCATCACACGAATCTTCAGAGAGAGAATAGTAAGAGTTTACCTCTTCGTTGTGTTCCATGAAGCACATGTTTACTACTTCTTGTTCGCTTGACTCACTCTCCGATTCACTCGAATTTGTGTCATCCCAAGTTACCTTCATTGCAGGCTTCTTTTTCCTCTTTTCTTTCTTGAGTTGTGAACAGTCCGTTTTGATGTGTCCAGCCTTTTTACAATGATAGCAAGCGGGAGGTTTATTTTTGCTTTTGTATTCCCTTTTATTACTTTCACCTTTTTTCAGCTCTTGATCCGTTGTATTTTCTAGGAATTTCTTGTTTCTTTTGAAGAATTTTCCAAGTTTTTTAGTTATGAAGGCTAAGTCTTCTTCTTCTAATTCACTAGATTCATTATCTTCTTCACTTGAATGTTCTTTTGAGGCTTTTAGAGCTATAGATTTCGTATTTTAAATTTCAGTACTCCTTTCTTTCAAAATCATTTCATAGGTTAGGAGTGATCCTATGAGTTCATCTAATGAAGTTGTTTTGAGGTTTCTCCCTTTTGTTATGGCCGTGTTTTTCAGTTCCCAAATAGATGGAAGTGCTCTTAGAATTTTGTGGATCATCTCATGGGTGGAATATGTTTTTCCGAAGGCACTTAGTGAGTTTATGATATGTGTGAACTTAAAGTACATTCTTCGTATTCACTAGTTAACATATCAATTCTACTTTCCCTAACATTTATTGTGCCTTCATAGGTTACCTCTAATTTATCTCAAATTTTTTAGTTATTTTTCACGCCATTACTTTATTGTATTCATTTGCATCAAGTGCACAATATATGGCGTTTATTGCACTTGAGTTAACTTGCAGCATTTTGTAATATGATTCGATTAGTTCTTTATCTTCATTAGGTACTTCTTTTCCATCTACTTGTTTAGTGGGGATCATATTTCCATTTGTGACAACATTCCATGCCTTCCAGTCCATTGTTTGAAGGTAGATTCTCATTCATTGCTTCCAAAAGGTGTAATTGAGTCCACAAAAAATGGGTGGTCTAGTTGAGGATTGACCCTCACCAAAGGAAACTACTCCTATTTGTACCATTTAGATCTTTATATAGCTACTTGTTAGGTTTTTCTATAACGGCGCTCCAATACCAATTGAAACCTAAGGTGTAGTCCCAAGAGGGGGTGAATTGGGTTATTTAAAATTCCTTAGAGTCTTTTTAAGAGTTCTTTGACTTTTTATAATCCTTTAAAGACTTCTTATATTTTTTTTTATTAGGAAATCCACACAAGCACTAACTTCTTCTATTCAATCCACAACCACAACAAACACAACCAACTAATTAACTATTCAAGCAAAACAACCACAACACAAGTAATCAATTTTTTATTTTCTATATTCAGCAGCCCTGTATATGAATGTGCAAGTCCTGTAGTTGCCTTTTGAACTAAAGATTAAAATAACATCCAAACACTTTTTCAAGATCAAAATTTAAATAAACCTTCAGCTAATAGGTTTTGGGTTGTTAATCAATCAACATACTCCCTTACGGTTTTTACAAAAAATTAATTAATCAACGTACTCCCTTTCAGTTTCCGCAAGCCTAAGAACAAATTAGACTGTGGTTTATTTAATTTCCAATATGCATTGTTTTTATGATTGAAAAAATTAAAACATCCACGCAGTTTATATTTTTTCTGAAATTTTAAAGAGAGTAAAGGAAAGAGAGTAATACCGCAGCTTTTACGAGGTTTGGCTTATCCCAACCTACATCCTCGCCTTAGGTCAACCACCTAAGGATTTCATTATACCTTGTTCCTTCCAGGTGGAATAAAAACCTTTACAATGACCAACCTCTTTTTCAGGAAGAGAAACCTCTCCAAGCAACAACTTATGCTTGGTCCAACGATTCAACAATACCTTGAACCGTCAAAAGATCTAGTAGAAAGGAATGGATATTTACGTACAACAACACTCTCAAACACAGAGCAAGTTGTATAAGTTAAATCTCAAATCATACTTCAAAACCAAAACTAAATAGAAAATGTGAAGCTCAAGGTTTAGAAGTCACTAATGGTTCTTTTTTAAATATTTTGATGCAACTCAGAACCAAACCCTTATTTTTAATTCAGCAATTTCGTAGAGTTTTCCCTCTAGCAAAGGTGTGAGCAAGAATAAGCTTTAGGAGAGTTTTAGCATAGAAATCTTGTATTGCATTAGTGTTTTTTTCATTAAGGGAAGTATTTATAGACTTCTCAAAGAAAAGTTTCCTCATTTAACAAGGAACATTTAGGTAACTATTCAAAAGATATTAAATCGGAGAATCAATTTTGAAAATCTTCCCGTAGGTTTGAATTTTAAAAATTCCCCGCAAAGTCAATCACCTGACTTACTCGACTGGATCACTTTTTACACTAGTTAGTCGGCTCAACAGGCGGCTAACACCATTCTTATCTCTCAAAAATTAATTCTGATAAATTGTCAGTCGGCTGACTGAACCACGTTCAAAATATTCAGTTGGTTGGGCGTTTTCAGTTCATTAAGTCATTCGGCTAGACAGTTAACTTTGCTGAAGTTTTCCTGTCAGTTGGCTGACTGAACCACGTTCAAAAATGGTCAGTTGGCTGGGTACTGTCAGTAGGTTGGGTACTTTTAGTTTAACGAGTCAGTTGGCTGGGCAGTCCTCTCTTTTCAAATATTTTCTATTTTTTGATTTCTTTAAAATCTAGTTTACTTGAAAAACTTAATTATAATTTTTTAAAAACATTTTCAAGAGTTTTTCAAGTGCTGGACTCTAAGTATTTGTATCTTAAGGAGCTTCACATATCTAAATAGTAATTACTTGAAGTACTTACAAATAACCTTCTAAGCATGATCTCCTTAATCACTAAATCTTGCAGCCTCTTGAGGTTCACTTTTGACTTCAAGATCTGTTTGGCCTTTAAGCTCTTCATTTGTCATTCATTGCTTCAATATACTGAGAAGCTTTCACTTGATTGACATTGGTCTCGAACTTGCTTCCATGATTAACCATGACTGTCCTTAGACCTGAAATAAAGTCACTCAACAACACATGTTAAACCATCCTTCATTTTGTTATCGTCAAAACAAAATTAAAAAGTTCAGTTAGGCCAATAGAATTGTTTGAAGTACTTACATGAGACTTCTTAAGGACTATGACTTTCCAATCACTAAGTCTTCATGTATTTGCTTTAACTTCCTTTATAGCTTATTGGCTTAAGTACATACTTCATCAAGTTCTTCTAGCTTTAAGTACAAGCTTTCAATAGACTTTTCAAGCACTTGATCTTGATCTTTTATCAACACACTTGAGTCCTGAAACTTCACTTAACCAAATATGTTAAGTCCCTTTGATTTGTTATCATCAAAATAAGATTCTAAACCTTATGAGGCTAATAGTTTTCAGTTTTCTCCTAAGGGGCGTATATCCGTCAAGGTAGAGATTGTTGTAATAAATGGCTCATATGTTGAGTGAAATGCATATATGAAGAGAAATCATGGTTGAAAATAAAGTTACAAGCTTGCAAGAGGAAATCAGTGACATTTTGCCTAAAACTATCAAGGGTTTAGTTAGGTCCACAAGAAATAGTCAACTGTTATGTAGTGTTACATTGACTATTCGGTATCGACATTAAACCATCAATGGTATGTTTGAAACCATCGATAGTTTTGCTCAGTTACCCAGCGCTGATTTTCAAATTTTGAATTGGGGAGTTGTATAGGTTGGGCTTCAGGGGGGAAAACCTCTGGGAGGGTTATATATACATGTTGTATGTTGTAAGCCATATGTCTTTTTGACAAAAGATGGTGAAAAATCACTGTCGTCTGCTCTTATGGATGTAGACATTGTTGAACCACGTAATTCTTCAAGTCATTGTTTTATTGCTTTCATATAATTTGTGTGATTGTACTTTTCTGTATATTTTCACTATTGGTTGTTGCGTTGTAAGATCGTTTGTCCGTTGCCCATTAATTTGCACAACAATGTAGTTAGGTGATCTTAGTGTACAAAAATAAAGTTTCGTGCTATCGAAAAATTTAGTTAAAATTTTAGTGGTTATGGGTGCATTTAACCCATGATTTTTGCTTTGTATATCACTAATAAATTGTAAGACTCCCATTGCCCCCCTTGCAACCATCATAGATCCCTTATTTTATGAACAAAGACCATGAAAAAAGAATATTTAAGTTAAAAGCAATCAATATAGGCCATTGCACATGACATTTTTTCACTTGAAAATGCCCTTTCAAGGCTTTTCAAGGGATGGCTATCCCCACAAGCTTACATTCACAAATATCTGGTAATTCTTGTGTTGTCCTCACATGGCTTACTAATATTATTTTGATGATAACAAATCAAAGGTAATTTAACATGTTTTGGTGAAAGTGATGATACTTCAAGAATCAGGTCTTTAATCATGAAGCTCACAAAAGGGAATAAAAGCTTAAAGGACATCAAAGCATAAATTCCAAAGATGACATGATGAAAGCTTAGAGAATTGAAGAAGTTTAGAGAATTGAAGCTCAAATGCAAGATGGAATAAGCAAATGACAAGCATGAAGACTCCAAGCTTAGAATATGTTTAAAGTCTTAAGAGAGTCTCTATGTAAGCACTTCATTCAAATGATGATATGATTGGATTTGAAGCTTTTTAAGAAACTCATTGACTTAGAGAACATATTTTAAAAAACCTTGAAAAATATTTTTCAAAAGTATTAGATTATTTTGGGGAAAGCAAAAAGGCAAAAAGAATTTGGAAACAAAATGAAAATTTAGTTTTTGGTCTATCTAGGCGCCTGAAAGTGTTGATCCAAGTAACTGACAAATATAACAGAATGATTTTAAGAGAACCCAAGAGGACCCATGTGACTGACTTGTAACGACCCAGCCGACTAACTCCTTACGGCCTTTGAAATTCTCAGTGTTTTAATAAACCAGGCAATTGACTCCTCGTACCCAGTCAACTGACTCTTCGAGAATTCAAATTTTATAAATAACGAGAAGTTTCCAAAATTGAGTTTTTGAATTCTAAATGTTATGAAAACTTGGGAAATACTCCAAGTCACTCGGGGAACACCAAATACTCCTTTTTAAACACCTATAAATACCTCCCAAGGCTAAGAATTCAAAACACTAAGCAATACATAGCAATCAAAGCTCTCTTGCTCTCAAAACTCTCTCCCCTGCTCTCAAACTCTCTAAAGTTCCCTACTGAGTTTTGCTATGAAACTCTCACGAATTTCTAAGCATATTCTGAATTCTTTCTATCAAGAAAGAAAGCTCATGGTGATATATTTCTAAGGCTTCAAATTCTTTCTATTATTATTTTGAATTGAAGTATATAGTTGTGATTTATTGTCGTACTAATCAGCTCTTGTTGAGAGCATCTTTGTACACCAAATTTCTTCTTATTTTTGTAGACGGTTTAGGTCTTTGAATCGTTGTTGGACCTAGTGTGGGGTATCGTTTGGAAAGACGAACTCTAGCCTATTGAAGGAGAGATTGTAAGGTTGCTCCTGCCCGTAAAACGCTCTCAACAAGTGGTGTCACACTCTTCCCTGCTCTCATTTAATTTTCTGCTCATATAAAATGCATGGTTGGATTTTAATTTTCTACTCATATAAACTATGTGGATTGGATATTAAATAAATTGAAAATTAATTTGACTTTGGGATTGCGGAAACCAAAAAGGGAGTACATTGGTTGATCAATACTTATTATGGAAATCATAAGGGAGTGCATTGATTGATTAACACCCAAGACTCATTAATTGAAAGTTTATTTAAATTCTGAGTTTTAGAAGAGTGTTGGAAATTTCAATTGTGCTTTATATTAAGAAATCAAATTTATTAATACAAGGATTTTTTTCAGCTTCATAATTAAACTCTACTTTGAATTACTTAATTTCTAAATCTTGGAAGCATTGCCGGAATCATTCCTTATTGTGAATCTTGTTTTTGGTTATCTTGGTTGGATTAAATTAAAATTTCTGAAAGGGATATTCAAATTGGTATATTCATTCATAAAGGTTTTAACTAAATTAATTTTTCGCTGAACTTGTGATTGTAAATCAACTTTGTATGTGTGGGTTCTAAACTTAAAAAGAATTAATTAAATAAGGTAAAAAAATAATTTAAAATCCTAATTCACCCCTCCCCCCTCTTAGGAATACATCTTACTTTTAAATTGGTATCAAAGAGAGGTTATCGCAAATATTAATTAGAAGCTATATAAAGATCTCTATGGCACACCTAGGTGTATCCCCTTTTGCTGAGGGTCAATCTTTAACTAGACCTCCTATTTTCTGTAGTGTAAACTACACTTTTTGGAAACAAAGAATGAGAATCTATCTACAAACCATGGATTGGAAGGCATGGAAAGTTGTCACACATGGTAACCACATCCCCAATAAATTAGTTGATGGTAAAGAAGTACCCAAAGAGGAAAAAGACATGACCGATAATGATTTTAAGATGCTGCAAGTTAATTCAAGTGCCATGAATGCACTATATTGTGCTCTAGATGTAAATAAGTTTAATAGGGTCATGGCATGTAAGTCAACCAAAGAAATTTGGGATAAGTTCGAGGTAAGCTATGAAGGAACGGTCGATGTTAGAGATAGTAGAATCGACATGCTCACAAGAGAGTATGAGGCGTTTAGGATGAACCTGGATGAAACTATCACTAGAATGTATACTAGGTTTACTCACATAATAAACTCCTTAAATGTTTTAGGGAAAAATTACTCAACATATAAAATGATTCAAAAAATCCTTAGAGGACTTCCTCCTATATGAAAACCTAAGGCCATAGTGATCACAGAAGAAAGAAGCCTAAAAAATACTTCTCTTGATGAGTTAATTGGATCCCTTCTCACATTTGAGATGGAAATAAACGAAAGAAATTCCGAGAATAACAATAAAAATAAAAAATCAATAGCCCTTAAGGTTGCCGAAGAAAACTCCAGTGATGAAGACGAAGATAATGAATTAGATGATGAAAACTAGCCTTCATTACTAAAAGACTTGGAAAGTTTTTCAGAAAGAATAAGAATTTCCCTTGGAAGTTTAAAGGATCAAAAACTAAAAAATGATAAACAAACAAAAAGGAAACTAAGAATGAACCTCCTACGTGTTATAACTACAAAAAGGTTAGACATATTAAACCTAATTGTCCAAGCTGAAGAAAGATAAGAAAAAGAAAGCAATGAAGGCTACATGGGATGATACAAGCTCAAGTGAATCAGAGAATGAATCAGGTGAACAAGAAGCTGCCAACATATGCTTCATGGCTTATAATGATGAGGTAAACTCCTACTATAGTTCATCGGACAAGTCTAGTGAACAGTCATGTAATGCTTCATGCGATAGTATGCCTTCATACAAAGAAATCTAGGCTGAATTATTTGCCTTACACAACAGGTTTATTAAAGTATCTAAAAGGAATATAGCTTTGAAAGAACAAAATGAAAATCTAAAAAATCAACTAGAATCTTTTAAATCAGCTGAAAAAGAAAAGAACTCTCATATTAATAATCTCAAGAAGAAAAAAAATAACATGTCTCAAGATTTGGTAAAGCTACGAGTAAATGGTGAAAGCAAGAAAGACATAGAATAAGTAATCTTAAAAGTAAAATTGAAAATAAAGACAAGATCATTTACAATTTTACTAGAGGAAAAGAGAATTTTGAAAAGATGGTTAAACAACAAAGGATGATTAGTGATAAAGAAGGAATTGGATACAATGGAATTGAAAACAAAAAGAAGAAGAACCTATTAATGGGATATTTTTTAAAAGAAGAAAAATAATATGCTAGTACATCTACAAATATTCATGAACATACTACTTGTTTCTTGTGCAGGAATAAGGGACACATAAAGTTTGATTGTCCACTTAAAAAGAAGTATGTCAAAATCAAAAATGAATGGAAAGTAAACACTAAAAATAGATATGACTTAAAATGAATTAAGAAGGTTTGGGTTCTAAAAGTAACACCTTGAATCCTTCCTTGTAGGTATGCTTTAGGACCACTTCATCAAAAGAAAAATGGTACTTGGATAGCGGGTGTTCAAGACACATGACCGGAGATAAAACCAAGTTCACCACACTAGTTAAAAAAAATGGAGGGTATGTCACCTACGGCGACAACGCTAAAGGTAAAATCATTGGAATTGGAAAAATAGGTAATGAATCCTCATTAACAATAGATGATGTTTTACTAGTAGATGGGTTAAAGCATAATCTTTTAAGAAGTCAACTTAGTGATAAGGGATTTGACATAGTCTTTAAGCAAGATAAGTGCATAGTTCAAAATCCAAGAAAACATGAAGTTCTATTTACAGCTTATAGAGTCAATAATGTATATTGTATAAACCTTGAAAATCTAATCTCTCAAGAAGTAACATGCTTGGCTGCCATGAATGAAGCCAATTGGCTTTGGCATAGAAGACTAGGACATGCAAGCATGGATTTATTACCAAATTTATCTAGAAAGAAGTTAGTCAAAGGTTTATCAAGCACAAAATTCATAAAATATAAAATTTGTGATGCTTGCCAACTTGGGAAGCAAATTAAAACAAGCTTTAAAAAGAAGAAACATATTTTACTAGTAGACCCCTAAAACTTATTCCTTTAGCCATGTTTGGTACTACTAGAACACAAAGCATAAGAGGAAAGCAATATGTTTTTGTCATAGTTGATTACCACTCCTAGTTTACCTAGATACTCCTTTTTAGCCTCCAAAGATGAAGCTTGTAATATGTTAATAAGTTTGTGTAAGAGACTTCAAATTGAAAAAGGATACGGTATCTCAAATATTAGGAGTGATCAAGAAAGAGAATTCAACAACAAAGAAGTTGAAAATTTCTGTAATGAACATGGAATAAGTCATAATTTTTTAGCACATAAAACTCCACAACAAAATGGAGTTGTTGCAAGAAAGAATAGAACTCTTCAAGAAATGGCAAGAATAGTGCTCAATGAATATAAGCTACCAAAGTATTTTTGGGTTGAGGCGGTAAATACCGCATGCTATGTGATAAATAGAGTATCAATAAGATCAAATTTTAATAAAACTCTCTATGAACTATGGAAAGGTAGAAGGCCTAACATATCTTACTTTCATGTTTTTGGATGCAAATGTTTTGTATTAAATGATAAAGATGATTTAGGTAAATTTGATGCAAAAGCTGATGAAGGAGTATTCTTAGTATATGCATTAAAGATTAAGCTTTTAGAATCTATAATAAAAGAACTCTTACAATTGTGGAATCAATTCATGTAACATTTGATGAGGAAAATCCATTTAATAAAACAATAAATATTGAAGAAGTTCAAACCACTCAAAAACCAGAAGACTTCGAAATTATAGAAGTGAAAGAAGAGAAAAATGAATTAACTTTAAATGATGATGCTACAAAAAATTCTGAGCTACCCAAAGAATGGAAATTTGTAAGAAATCATCCTAGAGATCAAATCATAGGAGAACCATCACGAGGTGTATCTACTAGATCTTCAATGAAAAATCTATGTAATCATTATGCATTCTTATCTCAAGATGAACCTAAGAACATTAAAGATGCTCTAAGTGATGATTCATGGATAGTGCCTATGCAAGAAGAATTAAATTAATTTGAAAGAAATAAAAGTATGGAAATTAGTTCCTAAACTGGATGACCATTCAATTATTGGAACAAAGTGGGTATTTAGAAATAAAAAAGATGAATATGGAATTATGGTCAGAAATAAAGTTAGACTTGTGGCTCAATGATATAACCAAGAAGAAGGAATAGACTATGATGAGACCTTTGCTCCCGTAGGTAGAATAGAAGCCATAAGAATGCTATTAGCATATGCATCTCACAAAGAATTCAAACTTTATCAAATGAATGTGAAGAGTGCATTCCTAATTGTTTTATAAATGAAGAAGTATATGTAGCACAACCACCAGGCTTTGAGGATATTCAAAATCCTAATTATGTATTTAAATTAACAAAGGCCTTGTATGGATTGAAACAAGCCCCTAGGGCTTGATATGAAAGGTTAAGTGGATTCTTGCTAGAAAAGGGATTTTCTAGAGGAAAGGTAGATAGCACATTATTTATCAAAACTAAGAAGGAAGACCTACTCATTATCCAAATCTATGTGGATGATATCATATTTGGTGCAACAAATAATGATTTATGTAAGAAATTTTCTAAGTGTATGCAAGAGGAATTTGAAATGAGCATGATGGGAGAATTGGCCTACTTCCTAGGACTACAAATTAAGCAAACCATGAATGGCACTTTTATAAATCAATCCAAATATATAAAAGACATACTTAAAAAATTTGACAAGTAGCAAGCCCATAGGAACTCCTATGAGTACTTCCATAAGCCTTGATAACGATAAAAAAGGAAAACCAATAGATATGAAATATTATTGAGGTATGGTAGGAAGTTTGTTATACTCGTTAGCTAGTAGGCCGGATATAATGTTTAGCATAGACATGTGTGCCCGGTTTCAATTAGCTCCTAAGGAATCTCATCAGATAGCAGTCAAAAGGATTTTAAGATACTTGATAGGCACTATTAACCTAAAACTATGGTATCCTAAGGACACTGGCTTTGAGATTAGTTACTCAGATGCAGACTATGCAGGTTGTAAGATCGATAGAAAAAGTACAAGTGGGACATGTCATTTTCTAGGACAATCACTAGTATCTTGGTTCTCTAAGAAACAAAATTTTGTAACTTTATCCACCGCTGAAAATGAATATGTGGTAGCAAGTAGTTGTTGTGCACAAACTCTCTACATGAAACAACAATTAAAAGATTTTAATTTAGAGTACTCCGCCATATAGATAAAGTAAGATAATACAAGTGCAATAAACATTTCTAAAAATCCAATATCACACTCAAGAACTAAGCACATAGACATAAGACATCATTTTCAAAGAGCTCATGTGCAAAAAGAAGATATCATACTAGAATTCATAAATACAAACGACCAATGGGCAGACATTTTCACAAAACCTCTTCCAGAGGATAGGTTTATATAAACAAGAAGAGAACTTGGCCTATTACACAATAGGGAAATGGTTTAGAAAGAATAAAGAAAAGAAATGAAGAAAAATTGAAATTTTTAAGAAGCCAGGTGAATGAGTTCAGTGATCCCAGTCGACGGACAGGCTGCGGACTTGTAGGAATTCAAAGTCTCTGTCAACCAGGCAACTTACTTCTAAGACCTAGTCGACTAGATCATCAGGGGTATATAAATTTTAAGCGGGAAACCCTAATTTATTTCATTCTAATCAACTATACTTGGCTCCTCAACTCACCCCCCGAACTCTTTATCTTCGATTCTCCTTGCTTCTAAACCCAAAATCTTTCTTTCAAAGAGTGGAAAATCATCTTCCCACATCTTCCCATTCGAATTTCTAGGGTTTTTCTGTTGCGTTCGTTCCTCAAAATGCCACAAACCAAATGTGCATCGAATCAAGGTTCTACCTCTGAACAAAAAGAGGACAACATTGATCAATGGCTTGTTGCTCCTCAAGCCAAACAAAGATATAAGATTCATCTTCGAGCAACTGATCCAATACTTGGTAAGATCATACATACAGTGTTGGCTTTTTGAGTCTAATCTCTGTTTTGATATATACAAATACAAGTGTCTCATGTGTGTGCCTAGTGTTTTAAACATGTTTACAATTCAAAATGCACACACAAAAGAGGAAGATTGAAACTAGAAAGGACTTAAAGCTCACATCATACTGGCGTATTCCATGAAGAGAAGAGCAAAAAGAAGAAGACATGTTTTGAATTGTATTGCATTTAATTTTTATTTTTGGTTTATAATAATGCATGCATCTACATGACATGAATTAAATGCTCAGATGACCGTAGACCGACCTTAAGGCACCTACACTTTATACAAAACCTTTTCATAAAAAGATAAAATCTTACAAAGGTTCTAATATAACTTTAGGATCAAATTAGGGCTAACAAACACTTCGATCGACCGACATTAGATTTTTGGGCTTCATTTAAAAGCCCAGTTGACCAAACCCCTCTAGTTATTATCAGCTCTGTTGACTGAACACACCATAGGCCAAAAGTCAAATCTTTGACTTGGTTCAAGCAACCAACCAAGATTTGAACTAATCTTCCATGGTCGACCGAACCTTAAACCTGACTTTTTCTTCCTGCCCCGACTGACTAAACTATCAGTTCAAAATACCCTCGGTCGACCAAACATACCATCTTGGCAAATCGAACCCCTCATCGGGAAACCAAAACCACGAAGCCCTGGGAAAGCACCTGCCTCAGCCGACTAATTATTGGCCACAGTTGACTAAACTTGAAATTTGCCTCTGGGCAATTGTGAGTGTTCGGGCGACTGACTCTAAGCGTCAAGCGACTGAACCTCTTGGGTTGCCAATTTTTTACCGCATTTAACTAAGGTTAATTTTAATTAAACATCATTACTATTTTTCTAAAATGACCTTTGTGTCCCCAACGATCACTTTTTCAAAAAAACTATAAATAACCCTTTCATTTGTTTAATTAGCAACTTTGATTAGCTTTAAAATTCTCTCAAATATTTTGTAATCAAAATTCCCCCATTTCAATATCTATTTCAAAAATCTTTTTGGGGTTAAAGTTTTAAACTCTCTCATACTCTCTTTCAATCTTTCTTTTGAAAAATCTTTTTAGAAGAGAGTATTTTATTTTGGGCATTTAGTTTGTATCCATAGCATATACTCTCACTTAAGCTTTTGTTTTAAAATCATTTGGAGAGTATACTTAGGGTTTCTCCCATATTTTCTTTGACAAACATTCTTGTGGAGAAATTATTTATGGCATTGTGAATCTTTGCACAACTCATTGCAAAGATTCATAAGCTCACTTGTGCTTAATAACAAAATTCTTTTTGAGCAAAAAACCCTAGGTTTTCCTATATCCTTTATTGAAAAATATTTTCCTTGAGAAAATCTTATTAGGGTTTAAATCTTTATGTGCTTATCATATACATCTTTTTCAAAGATTGAAAATATTATTTTGAGTAAAACACCGTTACTCCCTGAACATATTTCATATCATTAGAGGGTGCATTTTAAGCTTAAAAGTGTACATCTTTGCTTGTATTTAGAAGAATTTTATTATGTACAAAAATATTTTTATTTTATCGGTTGGGTTAAGCCCGGAATTAAACTGAGGAGTCTTAACCCTATAAGTGAGACCGGTTCAGTTCAGCCCGAAAATTGAACTTGGGAGTCTCTGCCTCATAAGGGAGACCAGTTGAGCTCAGCCTAGTAATTGAGCTGGGGTTTTCCTCGCCTCGTAAGGAGAGGATGTAAACGTCTTCTGCTCCACTCGTTTAAGTGAGCAAGGATAGTGCAATCCTTGAGAGGTATGCCCAAGGCCCACGTAGACAGTATTGGCCAAATCTTGATAACAAATATCATGTGTTGCTCTCTCTCTATCTATCTCATTTAATTATTGCACTATAAATTTCCATAGGTGTATGCTTGTTTATGTATAGGTCTAATTATTTGCATGCACACTTTCATTTAAATGAGATATGTTGCACGTGTATGTTCACACTCATAGCTTAATCACTTTACATACACATTGTAATATCAAATGGGATATGATCTATGGTGAATTGGTGAATTTTTAATTTAACCAAAATGTTTTAAAACCCAATTCATCCCCTCCCCTCTCTTGGGATCACACCATTTCTTCACATCAGATTTTCTGAATATTCTACCAATGTTTAGGGCGATAGGTTGGAAAAATCTTGTGGTTAATCAAGCAAAGGGCCTATACCCAAATCTCGTTAAGATCTTTTATGCAAATATGGTTCAAAGTCAAGCGGTACTCACTATCGAAGTAAAAGGACAAAGAATTTCATTAACACCACAAACCTTGGCCCCTATTCTTCGTATTGACCAAGATGATTTTGAGTGTCCTGCAATCTCACATACTTGGATTATGGGCCAAGGATTCACTCCTAAGGAATTTTTATCGTTAATAATGGTAGAAGCACCAGATCAATTTAGGACTCCACCTAAGTATACACAGTTGAACCTTCAAGCACAAATAATTTAGAAAATCATAACATACAATATTACACCCCAAGTTGGATCACACGATTACATGTCATATGTGGACTACTTCATCATGTGGTGCCTTTTCAAAGGAAAGAAACTTGACTTGTCCAATTTGATTCGGAAATGGATGTGGACAAGATTAGAAGCATGACGAGTTTCTCTTCCATATAGAGGCATCCTCAATATCTTGTTTTCTCATCTTAGTATCATCAGTCCAAATGAGTTGTTCATAAAGAGAACTAGGTATGATCTCTTCAACTCCACAACTCTGAAGCAAATGGGATAAGAGAAACATAAGCAGGGTTGGTTTTTGAGAGGAAGAAGACCACCTAGGCTAGCTCCTGAGCAAGCTCCACCTTCTGATCAGCAGCCAGAACCTTAGATTAATGCTCCTTCATGGTTCATACCATTTCATCATCAGTTTACTACTTTTAGTAGTGACATATGCTTAGGACTTCAGTCTCTTAAGGAAAGTAATACCTCACTATAGTATAGCATTTCCTCAATCAATCAAAGACTTAGTTGTTTAGAACAATATCAGACTAGTTCCTCATGTTATCTTAGTAATGATGCATTTGACGAGGAATCTGAGGAAGAAAAAGATGAAGGAGATGATGAAAGATTTGGAGATGATGATGCAGCTGATGCTGATGCTTGATGTTGCTATGATGCTTGATGCTTTTGTTGCTGTGCTATGTATTTCAGTTATATATCTGTTTTTGTTATGCATCTCATTACTATATGTACTCAATTTTTTTATGTTTCAGGTTGTATCTCAGTTTGTTTTTGTTTTGGTATGTATCTCACAATTGCTCATGACTCTATGTACACCTATGGTTCTATATGAATATCTTTTTGAGTCTAAATTTGTTTTTACTTTGGACTTTGCCTTGTTATTACTTTTCTCTTTTTGATTGATATCAAAAGGGAGAGAAGGATCGAGCAAAATTGCGAGTAAAGTTGCAAAGCAAGCAAAATTGAGAATGATATAATGATATGTTGATATATTGATATATGAAATGAAATGAGATCTTGAAATTTGAACTTTCATAAAACTGAAGTTGATACTATTTGAAAAACTATCATATGAATGATTATTATAGTTTCAAAACATCGTTAAAAAATATGCTTATTGTAAGGGAGGCCTTATCAAGGTTCACTCATATTTTAATCCTTATTTGTCATCATCAAAAAGAGAGAGATTGTTGGCTTAACATGAATTAGTAATCTTATTTTGATGATAAGAAATCAAAGGTAGTTTAACATGTTTTGGTGAAAGTGATAATACTTCAGGAATCAGGTCTTTTATCAAGAAGCTCACAAAAGGGAATAAAAGCTTGAAAGACATGAAAGCATAAATTCCAAAGATGACATGATGAAAACTTAGAGAATTGAAAAAGCTTAGAGAATTGAAGCTCAGAGGCAAGATGGAATAAGCAAATGACAAGCATGAAGACTCCAAGCTTAGAATATGTTTAAAGTCTTAAAAGAGTCTCTATGTAAGTACTTCATTCAAATGATGATATAATTAGATTTGAAGCTTTTCAAGAAACTCATTGACTTAAAGAACATATTTTGAAAAACCCCGAAAAATATTTTTCAAAAGTCTTAAATTATTTTTGAAGAGCAAAAAGAATTTGGAAACAAAATGAAAATTCAATTTTTTGGTCTATCCAGGCGCCTGATAGTGTTGATCCAGGCGATTGACAAATAAACATAATGATTTTAAGAGAACCCCAAGAGGACCCAGGTGACTGACTTGTAATGACCCAGCCAACTAACTCCTTACGGCCTTTGAAATTCTTAGTGTTTTAATGATCCAGGCGTCTAACTCCTCGTACCTAGTCAACTGACTCTTCGAGAATTCAAATTTTAAAAATAACGAGAAGTTTCCAAAATTGAGTTTTTGAATTCTAAACGTTATGAAAACTTGGGAAATACCAAGTTACTTGGGGAACACGAAATACTCCTTTTTAAACACCTATAAATACCTCCCAAGGCTAAAAATTCAAAACACTAAGCAATACATAGCAATCAAAGCTTTCTTGCTCTCAAAATTCTCAAAGCTCTCTTGCTCTTAAACTCTCTAAAGTTCCCAACTGAGTTTTGCTGTGAAACTCTCACGAATTTCTGAGCATATTCTGAATTCTTTCAATCAAGAAAGAAAGCTCACGTTGATATATTTCTAAGGTTTCAAATTCTTTCTATTATTATTTTGAATGGAAGTATATAGTTGTGTTTTATTGTCATACTAATCAACTCTTGTTGAGAGTATCTTTGTACACCAAATTTGTTCTTGTTTTTGTAGACGGTTCAGGTCTTTGAATAGTTATTGGACCAAGCGTGGGGTATTGTTTAGAGAGGCAAACTCTAACCTATTAAAAAAGAAATTGTAAGGTTCCTCATGCCCATAAAGGAGTGTGTAAGGTTGCTCCTCCCCGTAAAGGAGTGGTATAGTGGAATCCTTAGGTGTGTTACCTAAGGCGAGGACGTAGGCAGGTATAACTGAACCTCGTAAAACTCGTGGTGTCACGCTCTTCCCTGCTCTCACTTAATTTTTTGCTCATATAAACTACATGGTTGGATTTTAATTTTCTACTCATATAAACTACGTGGATTGGATATTAAATAAATTGAAAATTAATTTGACTTTGGGATTGCGGAAACCAAAAAGGGAGTACGTTGGTTGATCAATACTTATTGCGAAAATCATAAGGGAGTGCGTTGATTGATTAACACCCAAGACTCATTAATTGAATGTTTATTTAAATTATGAGTTTTGAAAGAGTGATGGAAATTTCAATTGTGCTTCATATTGAGAAGTCAAATTTATTAATACAGAGATTTTTATCAGCTACATACTTAAACTCTATTTTGAGTTACTTAATTGCTAAATCTTGGAAGCATTGCCGAAATCATTCCTTATTGGGAATCTTGTTTTTGGTTATCTTGGTTAGATTAAATTAAAATTGTTGAAAGGGATATTCAAATTGGTATATTCTTTCATAAAGGTTTTAACTAAATTAATTTTCCGCTGAACTTGTGATTGTAAATCAACTTTGTATGTGTGGTTGCTGAACTTAAAAAGAATTAATTAAATAAGGTAGAAAAAAAAAATTTTAAATCTCAATTCACCCCCCTCTCTTTGGAATACATCTTACTTTTCATCTTGATCTCTTAGGGTGAGCTTAGTGACTTGGTCCGTCTTTTTAGTTCAAATTCTCATTTTTAAAAGTATAATGCTTTTGATAAATAATTTTTTTAACTTTTAAAAGTTAGTTTTTAGTTTTTTTGAATTTTTTTTCTAAAAATTGTTTATTTCATGAATGTCCTCTATTTAAAAAAATATATGTTTAAAAATTATGGTAAATCTATTAACATCGCCTGAGTTTTTGAATATAATACTCCACCCTCTAAATTTTAAAAAAAAAATTATAAAAAATGTGTTGAGATTTAATTTTATGGACAAAAACAACCTCTCTATTAGTCAATCAATTGTTGGTTGTAGGGTGTGGTTCAGGTAATAGTACGGGCTACGGGAGTGCCTCTCACGAGATTAGGTATTCAAACCCTCCCAGGTTTGTTTTCGCTCCTGGATTCCTAAAATTTACCTCTCTTTGGAGTTGTGGGGTCGGCTTCAAGGGGCGCGGGATTAGTCACGTAGACCATAAAACGGACACGTGAAAACCTAGTGCATAATCAAAAAAAAAAATTTGTTGGTTGTAGGTGAAAAAAAAAAAAAAGAATTTTCACTCTAATAAAATGATATTTTTTTATCTTTTTCATTCTATTGTGATAAGATAAATTAGGAAAATAACATTAATTTAAAAAATTAAGGTGAAATTTGTAAGTTAATTACAATATTTTAAAAATCAAATTAGTAAACAAATTGTATATATCTAACCAATTTTGGATGAGTGATTAGATTGGTTCAAGTCAACCACTTGACATAAATATGACCATATAATTTTATTATTATTTCAAAAAATATTAAAAAATATGTATGAAAAATGAGTAAATAAAACTAATAAATCATAAAAACAAACAAAGATAATTATAACATTTCAAAATATTTGTTATATATAATTTTTATGCAAATTAAATGGCTAAATACATCTTAAAAACAAAAAACATTAGTTTAATAATTTTGAAATTGCAATAACTTATCAAACTAATATTAGGAAAAATCATAAATTAAAAATTCAAGGTCAATACTTTATAAACTAAAATTAAAAATTTGAGTGTTAGTTCTTCTATGTCTAAAATGCAAATAATAAATAAATAAATAATTTATATTAGTTTGCAAAATGACCTAATTTGTTTAGGTCATCTAATTGGCCATTTTTTCGTAATTTTATTAGAGTTGTCATATTATGGAAGCTAGCATTCACCTCACCCTAAATATCAAGTCAATTCCCAATCCGACCAATAAAAATTTCGTACCTAGTGTCATAATTATAGGCATTTTTATGATTTATAAGTAATTCTTAATTTTTATATATTTTAAAATTTTTAGAATAATAATAGAACTATGTTATTGCGAATGTCAATGATTGAGCCAAACAAATCAGATTGGTCAATTTGAGAATTGGAATCTTCAATTCGTTTACGATTTGATTTTTCATGATATTATACTTAATTAGCATATTTTCTTAGCTTTATTTATCAAATGATGTGAATTTCCTATCATTATCAAACAAAAAATGGAAAATATATATATATATATATATATATATATCTTTTTTCGCATATACTTAATGGTTGACTAACTATTGACTAATAGAAAGTTAACTTTGTCAATAAAATTAAAATTCAAACAATTCTTTGGTAGTTTTTAGAAACAATAATTTTGTGGGTAATATTCAATAACACCCCTCCCGCCCTTTGAATTTTTAGAAATTGAGGGGGTAGAGTGTCATATTCTAAAAACTTAAGGGGGGTGTTGCTGAATTTTACACACAAAATTATCAAGCATTAATTACATTTGTAAAAATGCATGTCTATTTTGAGAGAATAAATTAATTAATTAAGTACCCTCGGAGGACTCACATGGTCCTCTTGTCGGGCCTCTCGAACCAATGATATCACTCTAAATAGTGGGTCTTGTGCACAAAATTATATAGGGAACCTCCTCCCCCACGTAGGTATATCTGTTTCCCAAATTTTTCACATAGATCCCTTTCTTTGTATATCTATATTAAACAATGCACGACCAATTTGTTAAATATATAACATCTAAAACATAGGCATACGGACATATAAAGGGAGAGATCCCCTATATAATTTCTCACTTGTGCCCCATAAGGTGAGATTGACATGCGACCCACTACATAAAATGGTTTTATTAGTGAAAGAGCCCTAACAAGACAACTTTTTCCCTATTTTGATCGTTCTAAATGAATTCAGAGCTTTTATACCAAACACTCATAATTAAAAATATTTTTCTAGCAACTCTTTTTCTACTAAATGGTTTAATAATTTTTACAATAATATCAATTAGTTCCTTCTTTATAGGCTCTTTTTAAAAGTGTCTGAGACTTATTGTGCACAAGCATGTGAAGAAAAACAGCAATGAAAAAAAAAAACTATGAATTAACAGGGACTAACAAGATTTTATTGGTTCAAAAATAGTGCTTTATTTTGTATTTTTGGGCTCAGAATTCCTTTAAGTTTTTGGGAAAGAAACAGGGAAGCCAATGATAGTCCCAACCTAAATGTTAATAATGGGTGGATTCGTTGGTCTGGGCTGCACAAACCGTGTAAGAAGCCCAAACTAATTGGGCCCGGCCCAAAACATCCTACCCAAAGTGCATGCACTTTGGCATTGGGCTTATTTTTGGACTATCCGTTAAATATTAATTTGCTTTAGAAATGTCAAATGAGTGCGTAGGGTTGTAGGGATCAAAATTAGTTGAATCATAATAAATTAAGTCACTGATAATCCACTCACAACTCATGACCTATTAGCTCACAAATTGAGTATGCCCACTCTGACCCTTCTAAACATTTCATCCTAAATTTCATCACAAATGGGCCGAGTCAAACTCGTTTACATCCCCATAATTATCTAAACTTTTCATTTATTCTTATCCAATTCCTCGTATTTAAAATTTTTTACATAATCAAGAAGGATTTTATTGTATTTTTGCATATCCCTAAAATTTAAATACTGAGCGCTTAGGGCATGTGCAACACCCTCCTGTCATTAGAAGCATATTAATTTGCATAAATAGAGTTCCTCAATCCTCATTATACATATTTTTGATTTCTTAGAAATCCAAGTTGTCACTTTGTAGATATCCAACATTATATAGAAAACTATGTGGTCTTTAAAGTTATTCTTTCATTTTAGTAATTAGTTATAGGCGTCTTCTAATGTTTTTGTCTAATCGAGATCTCTCATTTTGACTTTCTTAATCTCATCACCTTGAAATAAAAGTTCAATCATTAGATCTTTTACATTTACATCTATTGGGCATTACAAGTACAATATTGGGAAGAAAAAAAATAGAGGAAAGGGAAAATAATGCAAAAGGGATTTTGATCTTCATTTTTGGGTTGCTGGCATTGGCCCCTTTTCATTTGTGTTAACCTACTGCACAAAAGTATATGTTCAAAGTTTTAAGGGTCAAAGCATTTCGGGCCCAATTTGGCTAACTTTGTGAATTAAGGCCCACTACAAGCCTTTATGTGAGATGGTAGCCCAATTTAGGCTATGTTATTATTTGGGCCCACTGCTTTAATTGTAATGAAAGCCCAACTTGGGGCTGAGGTGAGTCGAAAAGACCTAATTGGGGGCCTTTAATTGACTCAGCCAATTTCCATATTGCTATTCCCAAGGAGTAGTTATGCCCTCCCCTCCCTCAAACGCTTTGAATTCCCATGCAGAAAGTTTCCCATGCCCTGCATTTCCCAAAGGGAGATGGTTCCTATGCCTACCCTAAAAATAAAGGCTAAAGAGGGAGTTGAGGGGGTTTAGGATGAAGGAATCCAGAAAGAGTGGAGAGAATGCTTGGCTAGAAGAAATTCAAATGAGGTTGGGGAATTCCCTTTGCACAAGTTGTTCAAAGAAAGAGAAAGGGGAAGGCAGAGAGCATCCTCAGGGAGTGAAGAAGAAAACATAAGGGAAACCAAATAGAAGAATTGGAAGAGAGGAGAACAAAATTCAAAAGATTGCGGTAAAGAAATTCAGAAGAAGTAGTGAGGAAGAAACAGAAGAGGAAGGAGTTAGGAGGTCGGCGCCTTCAATTTCTCATTTTGTTGTATATATGTTTTAGTCATTTTGGTTCAATGTAAAGGTGATTGAATGTTTGGAAATTAGGAGTTTGTGTTGAATCAAATGGAAGTATTTTAAAATGAAACTTGTAGTTTGACAAATTAAAATTTTATTTTTCAACACAGTTAATTTTTTTTTCTGACACTGCCATAGCAGGCAATAAACTCTAAATTCTCAAAAGTAGAGCCAAATATAATTCTTAATTCAGCATCTTAAATAAAGAAAAAATTGGCCCAAACACCAACTCAAAGTAAATGACCCAGAAACTCAAGTCAGCTTGACCCGAATATCCAAGTAACCCAAATAATAATACTTGGATTAAAGTAATCCAAATACTCGGCTCAACTTGACTCACTCTGAGTCCACCCAACCTGACTATCCAAGTCAACTCTATCTTGACCCAAGAAATCCATTTACCCAACTAATTCTCAGCCCAACTCAAAACCTAAAACATATGTAATGACCTCAAAAATGCTATGCATATTTGTTATTATTATTATTATCAAATTAAATTAAATTATGAATTAATTAATTAATATTATATATATATATATAAAGGATAAATATAAAATATATTTTATATATATATATATATATATATATATATATATATATATATATATAGGAAGATAAGAAGATGAGATTGAAATTCAATCTCAATCTTCAATCTGATACAACGACCTCTCCCATCCATCCTTATCTCCTCTCCCCCCCCACCCTCCCTTTATTAATTTTATTAAATTTTATTTCTTAATCTTTAAAAAAATTATGAAATTACAAAAATACTCTTTCCACGATTCCCTATAAATAAGATTAGTTCTTAAATTCATTTTTATAAGAAATTGCAAAGAAGAGTTGAAGGAAAAATAAGTGAGCTTGATTATGTCAATTTTTTTATTAAAATATTTTCAAATTTATTTATCTTAGGATAATTTATACCATTATTATATTGTGTTAAAAATAAATACTTTTAGCATAAAAATCATGTAACATGAGCTTATTTTTATTTAATTACGTTACATATTAGATATGATAAAATTATATGATATTATTTTAATTGCATATATAAGGGACATATTTGGTGATATCAATGCAAAGGGGGACGACGATACATAACGCCCCAATCCTCATGACTTTAGTCCGAGAGCTTGCTGAGTGGGCTTATCAAAAGAGGTAGCAGGGCACTTAATGAGTGTTCTGATAAGTACCCCACGAAAGATAGATTTTTATATATGTAAGCATGACTTACAATATTAATTGTTATTTATTATGATACCATAAAACTCATTTTAATCACACACTGCTAATAATTTTTTTACTTACTGAGTATCGTCTCAACTCTATTATTATCTTATATTACAGATAGTATTGAAGAACGTGCTGAAAATCAAACATAGCAAACGTGTGGATGGGATTAGAAAGAGAAATTTAGAACAAATATTAAATTGGTTATACTTTTAATGTTTTGGAAATATTTTAATTTTAATATTCCAAAGTTGTAATACAGTCGTTTAACACTCTGGTATAGAAGTATCGAAGGTTTTACTTACTTCCGCTATGAAATATTTATAGGAACCCTACCGTATTTGGGTCACTATAACATAAGCCCAATTACCTTACCTACCCAAGCCCAAACTTAACCCAACCCATCCTAGCCCATTTTTTATAAAAAAATAATGGAAAATACACAATAGTGACGGAAGAAAAATTGTTACTAATATTTTCTAGAGACACTTTAAGTAACAATTTTTAACGGTTACTAAAGATTTTTCCAAAACTTTTATTACTTTAAAATAATTTATATTGTTAGTGACCGAAAAAGACCGTCACTAAAAATATTAATAGTGACACACTAGTTTGTCATTAAAAATTAATAGTGACACACTAAATTCGTCACTACTCTTTGAAATAACGTAACTAATATATTTGGTTCTCTACTTACCAGAAAAACAATTCTTTTAGTAATGAAATTATTAGTGACGATTGCAAGCTCATCACTATTGTGTCTTCATTGGTGACGAAACACTTTTTCGCCATTAATACTGAAAATATTAATGAAAAATTTATTTTTAGTCATTAAAAATTCAGTATTAGTGACTATTTTTAACTAATCATCACTAATACTTCCGTCACTGAGCTCCTCCAATTTCGTTTTTGGGGAGTAACACTTTTGGCTTCCCTGGAATCACCCCACTTGCTCTGCTCTCTATACGCATGGCCTCTTAAATAGACAGACCCCCGCTTGCAGGGGCATAATGAGTTGGTGAGTGGGAATGCATAGAGTGAGTTGTAGCTAGGGGAGCCAACGAAGGGAAAAGTTGGTTGTGTATTTGGGAGATAAAATGGCACGCCTGCGGAGATGTGCGTAGGAGTGGGGGTTGGTCTTGATGAGAAATATGGTTCAATCACAAAATATTAAAGTCTCAACGGATTTAAATCAGAAAATGAAGTTCGATTCTAGTCTTTATCGGAGAAGTCGAGTAGAGTTGAGAAGTTTCGAATGTCGATTCATTACGGACAAAAACGAAATGAGTGTCAACAATGTCAATCTCAAAATATTTTGTGTACTTAAAACCAACACCGCCATCATAGAGATCTAACACCAATAAAGTGGTGAATACAAAAATTTTCTTATATATATATATATATATATATATATATATATATATATATATATATAAAGTTTCACTAAATCGGTTTATTTGATTCGACGAAAATAGCTATTTTTTGAAATAAGATGAAATATAGTTTAACTTTTGGATATCATGGAATAGTTATTTCTTATATATTCCTAATTATTTCATTTAACATTAAATAAGAAAAGAATAGACATTCCCATAATGAAATTTTGAAATAATTATTTCTTATCTATTCTTTACTATCGATTCTTAAAATGTTTCACATTATTATTTGTTTTATAATAATAACATATTTTCTAGTACAACTAATTGAAAATAACCTACTAAAACTAAATCTATTCTTGGAAACAGGCATTTTTTGCTAGTTAAATGTAACCTTATAATTTAATTTCAATCATAATAAAATTCATGAATAAGCACTTAACAAAAATCAAAAGGTTAAACTTTGTTAATCTATCATAATTTAAATTTTAAGAAATAAAGTATAATTTAATAAAACTTTAGAGACATGTTAAATAATTTATCCTTTTTTTTTTTTGGTTTATTGGGAGAATTATTAGGCTAGGCCAAATGCCGAGGGAGCCCCACCTTCCCTAGGCCCTTCACACTATCATTCAATGGTTTGAGCACTAGATATGTAATGTTGGAATCATGGCTTTGAAAACTAGATCAAACTAGCTGGTTCAACCTGGTGGACTGGAACCTGCACCGGTCTACATATGCTAGAAAATTAGTTTTTTTACTAACCGGTGTTAACCCGGTCTGACTCGAGTGACCCGGTATGAACCAGCCTAATCCAGTGAGTCAATCAGGTTAACCTAGCTGCTTGTATAAGATTTATTACTCAAGGATAAAAAATAACATAACATTTTTGATTCGACCATCGGGTTGATCTACCGATTCAACCAACCCGATGGCTCAACCGGGCCGGTCATCGGTCTAGTTTTTAAAACCATTGTTGGAATTCCATATATGTCCTGGTTTATTCTTTAAAGAATATTTTAAATTAAGTTTTGGCGAATTATTTAATTAACAAATTTCTTTGACCAGTTTTAGGAATAATAAATTTGAAATAAGAAGCTTTCTAAATTTTTTATAAGTCTTGTTATTTTAAAATAATTTTGATAGGAAATGAACATCCTTTTGAACATGAAATTTTTTTTATTATTTTTAAAAAATTTAATGAAAAAATTAATGAGGGAAAGTTCCCCACTAAATTCATCACAAATCCCCAAATATTCAACCACTTCATTTAAAATCAAAATACAAAACTTATTTACTAAAATAATAAATGATGTATTATCATGCTTTGAATCTTTTATTGTATGGTAATATATAGGACTTATAATTTTTAAATTTAGTTTTGTACGTAAAAACATAATTACTTTATTTCTTAAAAATACAATCACTTTATTGATTTGTCGTCTCAATTTTAAAATTAATTATGCAAAAAAAATTATTTAGTATAATTTTATAAAAAAAAAAATTACTAGCCCATAAATATTGTTTCTTAAAAAATAATTGATTTCAAATTATCAACCCAAAAATTATTTAATAAAATTATTTTCTAAAACAGTCACTTTTTTTTATTTTACTTCCTCTATTTTATAATTAATTATGCAGATATTTTATTTTTATAATTTTATAAAAAAAATTATATGCTACTAAAAATAATTTCCTAAAAATAATAAATTCAAATTTATTGGCCCTAAAAACCCTTAATAAAAATTATTTTCTAAAAATACAGTCATTTTATTGATATATTATCTTGATTTTAAAATTAATTATACAAAAAAAAAATGTATTCCTTATAGTTTTATGAAAAAAAGTACAGGTCCATAAATTTTTTTCCTAAAAAATAATTAATTATAAATTATTCATCCTAAAATCATTTAATAAAAATTATTTTCTAAGACAGTCACTTTTTTTTTGTTGCTTTAATTTTAAAATTAATTATAGAAAAAATTTTATTTTCTATAAAACGCCCGTGCTATGCTCGCAACATGAAAATTATTTCATATTAAAAATATTTTATTGAAAATTATTTATAAAAATATTTGAAATGTATGAAAAATTAAAATTTTATATTGCCAAGTAAAGATGATGTGACCACCTCCTTAATAGGTGAGTTGCGACTTGCGAATTTTATGTCTAAGGGAGAGTCCCACTCACGCGCTCTTCAGTTTCTTCTATTTGAAAAGAATGGAGTAACAACTTTTGTTATCACAGATTTTTACAATCAAATCAACAGCTTCAAGTTGGCATAAATCATTTCAAAAAACTATGATAAGTTCTTTATTTCTTTTAAATATTTTTAAATTAAATTTATTTTTGTTGTGGGGCATATACTTTAATTTCATTATTATCGTTCACACTTCAAACCCAGAATCTATGCTACCAATCTAACTTTGAAGCAAATATTATTTGCATTTGGAAATCTTTCTTTCTTTACATAAACTCATTTACAATCAATTACTTTCTTACTCTTGGGCAGCTGGGCTAACTCCCAAGTTTGATTCTGATGAAGATACTGCATGTTGTGATATGGATCGTACAATGAAGATAAGCAGCGGAATAAACAACAACAAGTAAAAGTAAATAACACACACTCAATCAGAATAAGATTAACACAAAGAATTATATGGTTCGGCAAAGTCTATATCTACGGAAGCAATGACACACAAATTTCACTAAATAAATCAAAATGTAAACAATACACTTTTCTAATGATCATCTCCCCTCTCAAAATATGTCTAGATGACATATATAGAAGTTCCACAGAGGTTTCCCCCCGTTTGCCCAACCACCCAACACTCAAAATTTCAAAATTCAGAAAAATTATCACAGCCTAGGCGCCTCTCGTCAACAAGATCAAGAAGACCCTTCGTCGACGAATACAAGGCTCTCGTCGACAATGCTAGAAATCTTAAAGTTTTCTACTCTCGGTAATTGTTTGTTAACGAGCTTCAGAACCTTCATCGATGAACTTCTGTTGTTCCCTCGTCGACGAATCCTGATGTGCTACCCCCTTCATGTTTTTCCTCCTTCCTTCTTTGCTTATCAAAACAAAAGTATAAGAGTCACAAATAACAATCTCCACCTTGGCGATTATACGCCCCTTAGGAGAATCTTAAAAACATGAACTGCTTGACTTTGAACTTTAAAAAACGTTTGGTTGGGTATATCTCCCTTCTATCACTTGGAGACATGGAGTAAGTCCAAGCAATGCTTGAACTTCTCTGAAGTAACTGATTTTGTCAGAATATCTACTGCATTATCAGATGTATGAACTTTCTCCAACACAAGTTCACCCAAAGCAAGCAATTCCCAAACCCTGTGGAATCTCATATCGATGTGTTTGGTCCTAGCATGGCATACCTGATTTTTTCGCCAAGTAAATGGCACTCTGACTATCACAATGCAGCACCACACCATCTTACTGTAACCCCAGCTCTCTGACTAAACCAGTAAGCCATAAGGCTTCCTTTGTAGCTTTGGCAACTGCCATATACTCCGCCTCAGTCGTGGAAAATGCAACCAAAGACTGTACCATGGATCTCCAACATATCAGTCCTCCTACAAGGGTAAACACATATCCTGTTGTAGACCTTCTATCATCCATATTTCCAGCATAATCTGCATCAACAAACCTCATAACTGAAGGACAACCATGTTGCTTGCCGAACATGATGTCATATCCCGATGTACCCCGCAAGTATCTAAGTATCCATTTGACGGCTTCCCAATGCTGCCTTCCTAGATTAGAGAGGAACTTGCTCACCACGCTTACCGCATGTGCCAGATCTGGTCTCATACATACTATGACATACGTTAAACTCCCCACAGCACTAGCATAAGGGACCTTTGACATGTCTCGGATTTCTTCATTCGAACTTGGGCAATCTGCAATAGACAATTTGAAATGATTCGCTAGAGGTGTACACACTGGGCTTACATCAGCCATGCTAAATGTCGCGACGTCCCGGGAGCGCGTGTGCCCCGGGCGGCGAAATTAAAATCATTTTAATATTTTCATGGAAAAACATGGAATGTCGGAGTCGCCACTAACCTTTTAGTATGGTTAGAACACATGATTACTACCCCGTTAGGGGTAGAGTGGGTCTATGTTACTAGAGTTAGGCTCGGGAGTTCGGTTACGCGAGAGGAAGGTACAAGCACCCCCTGCGCGCCCGTTCTTACGAACGGTACCTAATTAATTTGAAATTATCCCAAAGTTAATCTAATAAGTCTTTACATTACTCCTTTTTATGAATTTATAAATACACATAAAAATAAATAAATAAATAAATACATATAATATATATACATATATTCCCTCAGAGCTTAAGGTACGTGATGCCCGAAGGCTCATACCCCTGCAATAAAATCATAGGGATAATAAAAATCAAAAATATTTAATAACAAAAATATAATATAATAAAATAATAATATACATTATAATAATGAACATAATAATAACAATAATAATAATAATAAATAACAATAGTAAAAATAATAATAATGGTACTAATAATAATAATAAAAATAATAATATTAATATTAATAGTAGTAATCCCATAATGACAATAATAAATAATATTAATAGTAACAATACGCACATATTAACAATAAATACATATTCTGAATATCATAATGGTAACGTATTAATTTCACACATAATAATAATAATAATAATACACTATAAATAAAAGGTAATAATAATAATCTTCCTAATGGTACAAACCCCTAATATCCTATAAATACCTTTACACCCATATGGAAATAATTAATAAAAGAAATAAACCAAATTTCAAATTAAAACATGGAAACCAATGCAAAAGTAAAGAAATAATAAAATTATGGAAACAAGGTATTGCTGAAAATAATATATACCAATACAACATGGTTGCCAAAATTAATACACAACCCTAAATGTACAAATATTAAACATTGAATGAATGCAATAATAACAAAAACACCAAATACATACAACAATGAAAATCCTTACAACACGAATATTAAATGATAATAACATTAACACTTAAAATATAACCATAATGAAAACCCTAGATAGTAAACATACAATATGAAAATTTCCCATTTAATAATAATATACTAATATTGCAATGATAATATACAAATTATAATAATATAACATAAATATTTCCATAATATGATAATAATACTGGTAATAGCGTACAAATAATATAATGCTAATACAATCCACGTAATAATAATACCAACCATATACCAACAATAGAATATTAATACTAATAAAATCAATATGATAATCAATATAATAATAATACCAATAATAATATCCAAACAATACCGTAATTTTACTAATAGTGATATACAAACAGTAGTATAAGAATAACGCAATCATGTTATTAATAATAATATACAAGCTACGTAATACTAATACTAATATAATTAATATAATAATAATACTAATATTAATAAACCAACTATATAAAAATATTACTAATACTAATACATAAACAGTATGGTAATAACACTAATACAATCAACATAATAACAATACAACCCATACAATGACAATATTAAAAATGATATACAAACATATAATAATATTATTGATGGTAATGTACAAATAATATAACAACATTATTAATAATGATATTCACATGATAATAATATTATTACTAATAATATATAAATAATAATATTACTAACAATAATATACAACTAATAATACTAGTATGGTATATATATAAGCATAAATATACATGTGTTTAGAAAGGGACTCACCGGGGACTTACCATGGGGATACCGCCGGAGTTGCTGCTGCTGGATATGGTCGGAGGATGGCTGTGTCGTATGAAGTTCCTTGCAGCAGTCTGTGAAGATGGCCACGGCGACGATGGAGTGTTCGGCAATGGTGCCGCAGCAGCAGTGCGGCTGTGCGAAGAGCTCTGCTCCGACAGAGCTGGTGTAACGTCGTCTTGCCGCGGCGTTCTGTAACTGGTGTGATGCAGGGAAACTGAAGGCGGAGTGGATGGATTGCCGAAGAAGATAGGAGACAGCCGGCTAGGAGTCTTGGGTGACTGTGTAACACGGCAAGGTGACTCGGGTGCTGCTGCGGAGGAGACTAATGGTTGGCCGGAGTTGCAGCGGTGGTCGGAGCAGTGGGTCGTTGCCAGAGTTGATGGCTGGAATGGGATTGAGGCGGCAGTGGCTAGTAGGGAGGCTGCTGTTAATGGAGTGGATGGCCGCTGATGGTGCACGCAGTGGCTGCTGGTGTGCTGGGGTGGCTGTGTGGATGGCTGGGTCGTTGTCGGTGCTGGGAGCAGGACTGCTGCAGAGGCTCGTCTGGAGTAGAGGATGGCTGTGGCAGGCTGCGTCGATGAGGGTGGATGGCTGTGGGGGGCACCGAGAAGAAGAAGAAGAAGAAGAAGAAGAAGAAGAAGAATAAGAAGAAGAATGAAGAGGCTCGATTTTTTATTTTTCTTTTGGTTTTCAGGCTTCCCCCCGGCGTTGTGTGTGCCCCCGACTGTGTTGTGCAGTGCCCCCCCACCCTGGACTCTCCGGTTGTTCCCTCTTTTATAATCTAAATCAAACCCTAAAATCCTTTTTTCTTTTTCTTTTTTTTTTCTTTTTTTGTACTTTTATGGTAATAATAGATATGGTAACTAATAATAATAATATCTAAATAATAATAATAATAATAATAATAATAATAGTAATGTAATTAATGCAAGATTTGAAAATAATAATAAAAATAATAATAATAATAATAATAATAATAATAATAATAATAATAAGAATAAGAAAGTATCAACACTAATAATATATAAGATAATAGTATTAATAATAGTAATAGTAAAAATAGCATAATAATAATAATAATAATAATAATAATAATAATAATAATAGTAATAACAAAATAAATAAATAAATAATAATAATAATAATGATAATAAAGATACTAAAAATAATAATGATAACAAAATAATAATAATAATAATAATAATAATAATAATAATATACCAAAAATAATAATAGTAAAGTAATAATAATAATAATGAAAATAATAAGAGGGGACCCCTTGTTCTGTTTGGCTAGGGTAAAAATAGGGTGTCTACACTAAACTCTCCAACACCTTTTGAACATAATCGCCCTGAGATAGTCATAATCTCCCTATAGTCCTGTCTAGGCTATACTCCATCCCAAGTATTTTCTTAGCTGAACCAAGATCCTTCATGTCAAATTCCTTATGCAACAGGTCCTTTAACTGATTCACCTCAATTAAATCTTTTGTAGCTATCAACATGTCATTGACGTACAATAACAAGAAAACAAGATAACCATCATCAAGTTTATTCACATAAACACAGCAATCATACTCACACCATTTGTAGCCAATCTTCATCATGTATGAATCAAACCGTTTATACCATTGCTTTGGAGACTGTTTCAGCCCATAAAGAGATTTATTTAACTTGCAAACAAAATTTTCTTTTCCTGGTTCAATGAATCCCTCCGGTTGTACCATGCAGATTCGTTCCTCCAAGTCACCATGAAGAAACGCCATCTTCACATCCATTTGTTCCAAATGAATATCGTAATAAGCTACCAACCCCAACACAACTCTGATAGAAGTATGTCGAACCACTAGAGAAAAGATCTCATCATAATTTTTATCCCCTTCTTTTGTGAGTATCCTTTTACCACCAATTGTGCCTTGAATTTCTCTCCTTCTTTTTCTGAAATTGCCTCCTTCTTCCTATACACCCATTTGCAACCTATCGGTCTTTTCCCATATGGAATCTCCACTAAATCTCAAGTTAGGTTCTTATGTAATGATTTCATCTCCTCAATCATCGCTCCTATCCACCTATCTTTCTCATGGCCATGAACTACCTCTTGAAAAGAAGTTAGATCATTGCAACAAGTAAGGAAATCATAAGATACTAACTCATCAAAACCATACCTTGATCGAAGCTTGATAGTGCGTCCGAATCTCCTTATAGGAATATCGTCGACTTGCTGGTTTCCCGAGCTAGAGCTCTCTGCAACCACAAGACCATGATCATTTTTGTTGCCCTGAGCTTCCAAATTCACCTACACAACATGTTCATCATTGCCCCAACTTTCTAGCTCATGTTTCTGTTCATCAAACTCTTGAGTACGCTTCACCATAGTCTTTTCATCAAAGACTACATCTCTACTGATCACCACCTTGTTTGCTACTAGATCTCACAGCTTATACCCCTTCACACCCTCTGGATATCCCAAGAAGATGCAACGACAAGTCTTTGGGTCAATCTTAAACCTCTCCTCACTAGACACGTGGACATAGGCTGGACACCTGAATACCTTCAATTTGGAGTAGTCGACTGCATTTCCCGTCCAAACCTCTTCCGCCACTTTACCCGCTAGTGTTGCTCTTGGTGATCGGTTAACTAGAAAACAAGTCATACTAACTACCTCAACCCAAAAGTTTTTCAGTAGCCCTGCATTCAATCTGAGACACCGAGCCGTATCAGCAAGAGTCTGATTCATCTGTTCTACCACACCATTTTGTTGAGGTGTCCGGCGAACTGTAAAATGTATCTTGATGCCCTACTCCGCAAAAAACTCCATAAACCGAGAATTAGTGTACTCGATCTCATTATTCGACCTTAAATATTTGTTTCTCCTCTCTGTCAAGTTTTTCACTTCAGCCTTCCAAATCTTAAACTTGGCAAATGTACTAGATTTGTGATGCATGAAGTAAACCCAAACTTTCCGTGAGTAATCATCAATGAAACTCACATAGTACATATGTCCACCCTTTGATGCAACTCTTACTGGGCCCCAAACATCTGAATGTACGTAGTCAAGAATTCATTTCATCTTATGAGTAGCTAAACTGAATTTTGCCTTGTTCTGTTTTCCAAGAACACAAAATCTGTAGAATTCAACCTGACATGATTTTAAACCTTTCAATAATTTTCTCTTATGTAATTCTTTCATTCCATATTCTCCCATATGCCCAAGACGCATATGCCACAAGACAGTCTCATCTAATTCAGCATCCACGGCTACAACTCCACCTATAATGGTAGTTCTCTGCAACATGTAAATATTCCCATCCAGCTTCTGTCCTTTCATCACAATTAGATTATCTTTCCATATTGTCAAGACTCCACATTTGGACTTGTAATTAAAGCCATTACAATTCAAAGTGCCAAGAGATATCAAACTCTTTCTCAACTCATATGTCTTACATTACATAATGTTCTTACAGTACCATCAAACATTTTTATCTTTACATTTCTTATGTCAATGATTTTGCAAGAAGCAACATTACCTATAAGAACTAATCTAGAATTTACTAACCTGTAAGTGTTGAACCACTTCTTGTTTGAAGTCATGTGATAAGAACATACCGAGTCAAGTATGCAAGAGTCCGTTAGATTATCTGACTCTACTGAAACTGATAGAACATCACCATCCGCTGAATCCTCTTCTTGAACAATATTTACAAATTTAGAAATCCCCTCATGCTTATTAGAATTTCCCTTCTTCCAATCTGGACACTCCGATTTCACATGCCCCTTTTTACTGCATTTATAACATCGGATTTCTTTCTTCTACTTGGATTGATTTCGGAATTTATGATTAGACCCATTTTTAAACTTTCCTTTACCTCGCTCATTAATACCCTTTGCCACAAGTTCTTCTCCTTCATCACATATTTTCAACCTTTGATGAAAATTTAACAAGGCATTTGTTACTTCTTCCAAATCAAGTGTTTCTTTTCTCCACGTAAGAGTGGTCACAAGATTTTCATAAGTATGAGTTGAGGGCAAAGAATGTAATAGCATCAAAGCCTTATCATCCTCATCAAACTTCACATCAACTCTCATAAGATCACTTATGATTTGATTAAATGCATTGATGTGCTGATCTAGATGAGATCCTTCTATCATCTTAAGCCAATATAAACGTTGCTTAAGAAAAAGTTTATTATTGAGGGATTTAGACATGTGCTGACTTTCTAACTTTCGCCTGATAGCCGATGGAGAATCCTCCTCCATCACCCAATAGAGAACTTTGTCGGCCAAACACAAGTTTATTGTCGACGCTGCCTTTGCTTTCAAATTTACCCATGTTGTCTCATCCATTCCTTCTGGTTGAGTATCAAGCAATGCTTTAGCCATTCCTTGTTGTACTAGAATATCTTTCACTCTCCTCTACTATAAACTAAAGTTTTTGGTTCCATCAAATTTGATAACGTCAAATCTTGCAAAAGATTATCCCGATGCCATAACAACTTTGCTCTGATACCAATTTGTTGTAATATGAATCGTATAATGAAGATACGCAGCAGAATAAACAACGACAAGTAAATGTAAATAACACACACACAATCAGAACAAGATCAACATAAAGATTTAAGTGGTTCGGTAAAGCCTACATCCATGGAAGCAATGGCACACAAATTTCACTACGAAAATCAAAATGTACACAATACACTTCTCTAATGATCATCTCCGTAACACCCCGACCCCGAGGGGCCTGGGATATTAACTTTTTACTACTGATTTACAGCGGAAGCAAAATAAACTCAACTTTTATTAAACTAGAGCGCTAATTATTCATGTTACAATCACTTATTTCAAAAGAAGAAAATTACACAAACGTAAATATCTGAAATCATACTTATGTTTCTAATTAATCTTTATTTTTCTAATCCCCACCCGCATACTTGCTAAGCCTGATTTCCGACATGTCCTTCAGAGTTATCTGAAATAAAATATGGGGTGAGACGACGCTCAGTAAGTATAAGATTATTATTAGTGTGTGGCCAAAATGAGCTTTTAAAGAATTTCGTAAAACAATATTTAATACTATAACTTCAAAACTGCTTTTAGAATAAACATAAATTTAAAAATTCCTGCATAAAACTTTTGTCATCAATTTTAACTGTAAATTTTTATAATCATATACTATAACTGTTAAATTAAACTTTTAACTTTAAAACTGTAAAAATATTTAATGATAAACATACATATACTTTTCCTTATACGTTTTCCTTATATCGTCATTTAAGCACCAAAATGATCCTTTTCACGTAAACTTACACTTTTCCTTCAAATCATCAGTAACTTTGTACACGTAATTAAATATGTATAAACATATATTGTAAAAACCACCCTTAGGCCTGTTTGCCATAAGTCATGTTTACCCCCATGACTGGGTTGTGCGGTCCGAAGACTGGACTTAGCTGGCTGGCCGACCAAACTAAATCAACGTACGTAAACTTTAAGTGAGATTTTCTTTATTAAGTCCTGGTCCGGAACCAGGTGTGTACTCAAGAGAAATCCACTAACATAAATAACCACTCTGTAAACAGTGTGGGTGCACTCTGATCTGTATAAACTTTAAGCTGCGGTACCGAGCATCTGTAACTTTGAACTTTCGTTGCCATAAGGGGTTTGAAAATCATCTTATTATCATTTATGCAATTTAAAATAATATCGTGAAAATCTCATCTTTACTCATATTTACATAAAAAATGTAACGTAGAAATAAACTCATGCCACACAATTTTTGTGTTAAAAATATATATAATTTTATTTTTGAATAGAAAGAAATGCTGAAAATTTACCCGAGGGGATTGGAACATTTCTTAACCCAAAAATAGATGCAAGTATATTAAAGATAGAACTGGTATAATTAAATATGGGTGAAAATAAACTCATGAAAATTTTGTGGAACTAATTGACATAATTAAAATTTACGTACAAAATAAACTCGAGTATGAATTTAAAATAAAAAGAAACTAATATAATCAAAATTTACTTACCTTCTTCTTTTATCGTGTGCTACGAACACAATAACTATCTTTAAGATATGAGATCGGAAAGAGTGGGTGAGTGAGAACTTACTCAAAATTCTCACTCCACCACAAATTCTTTCACTCACTAATCCTTCTCTTCCTTAGAAAATTGTTGTGAAAAATGAAGGTTGAGAGCTCCCTATTTATAGGAAAATTTTGGGGAAGAAATGGAATTTATAAAAGTGTGGGGAGATGGGTGAAATTATAATTTTTTTAAAATTAAATAATGAGCAAGGGATGGGCAAGGTATGGGTTGAGTATGGGATGGGGATGGAGGCCATGTGGGAGTGCTTGCCACCATTCCCATTAAATAAATTTTTAATTAATCACTTACCTAATTAATTAATCAATTAGTTAATTAATTATTATTATTTTTTTCTAATCATTATTATCATTATTATTATCATTGTTATTAATTTTAAACTACTTTTAGTATTTATTTATTTTATTATTTATTTTTGAACAAGAATTAAATTTAAATTTTGAAAACTCATGTGGGCCCCACATGGTCTTATGGGCCCCACACAACTTCGAGACCCGAATGGATCCTACGTAACTCGAATAACTCTTATAAGATTTTATGCATCCTACATAACTTTGAGACTTGTGTAAACCTCCATATGGCTTCGGGAGTCATGTGGGCCCCACACCGTCTTGTGGGCCCTGCATAGGATACCTATATTATTATTATTTTATCATATATTTCTTCAAATTATATCAATTAAAACATTATTTTATGTACTTATTTACGTATATAAACAGTGTCTTGTGGCTCCGGGACTCATGTGGACACATAGTCTTGTGGGCCCCACATAAGATACTTATATTATTATCATCTTATTATGTATTTCTACAAATTATGTCTGTCAAAACACTATTTTATGTATATATACTTATTTAGGTGTACAAACAGTGTCTATCCTGTTTATCCTATGAAATTCCATTTTGACCAGGCCGACCTCCAGGGAGCGACTAAGCCGCAATGGTCTCTGAGCACTCGCTAAGATAAGGTCTTTCTTAGGCATCAAACATGGAATCAAGGATCCTACAGAAAAACACTTCTGTATTGATATTAACTTAATGACTATTTTTATTATTTTATTATTATTGTACTTTAATCATATATATATATATATATATATATATTTTGGGTCATCACAATCTCCCCTCTCAAAATATGCCCAGATGACATATATAGAAGTTCCACAAGGTTTCCCCCCATTTGCCCAACCACCCAACATTCAAAAATTCAAAATTTAGATAAAATGCCACAGTCCAGGCGCCTCTTGTTGACGAACACAGGGCCTCGTCGACGAGATCAAGAAGACCTTTCGTCGACGAATATAGGGCTCTCGTCGACAATGCCAAAAATCTGATAGTTTTTTGCTCTCGATAATTGTTCGTCGATGGGCTTCAGAACCTTCATCGACGAATCTCTGCTATTTCCTCGTCGACGAGCATAGGCCTTTCGTGGACGAATCTTGCTGTGCTACCCCCTTCATGTTTTTCCTCCTTCCTTCTTTGCTTATCAAAACAAAAGTATAAGAGCCACAAATAACACTGCTTTTCTTCCTCCATCGCTTTTTTTCAGTTGTCTGATTCAAAGTTCCTCATTACTTCTTTGAAAGTGTAAGGAACATTATCATCTACAATTAGAAGTGCATAGGCCACCGTATCAGTATACTGAGCAGGTTTTCGAATTTCTCGTCTTGGCCTCTGAGAAACAATTGATTCTTGCTGTTGTGAAGATTCTCGAATTGAAATATCCTCTTCTTGTACACTATTCCCCACCGTAACTGGAGAGTTACATCGTGTAGTCTCATTTCTCACTGGGTTTCCCAAAATTGTCTCAACCTCCACCTATTGTTGAGTACCACCGGTCTTTTTTTCAATTAGTGACTCATTGCGTACTGTTTTTTTCATCATCGCAAGTTCATCAAAAGTCACATCATTGCTTAAAATCTTTCTTTTTTTTTGTCTCAAGACACCAAGGACGGTATCCTTTGACTCATGCACTAATTCCCAAGAATATTGTTTTCTTGGCTCTTGGATCCAACTTAGATTCTTTAACATGATAATAAGTCATAGAACCAAATACATGTAAAGAATCATAATCACTAGTAGGCTTTCCAAACCATACCTCATAGGGTGTTTTTCCCTTTATTACAGATAATGGTAGACGGTTGATGAGATGACAAGCATATCTAAAAGCCTCAACCCAAAATCTTTTGTCTAACCCAGTATTAGACAACATACATCGAACTTTCTCCAACAAAGTCTGATTCATGCACCCTGCCACCCCATTCTGCTATAGTGTATCTCTAACTGTGAAGTGTCGAGAAATACCTTCATCCAGACATACCTTCATAAATGGGTCACTCTTGTATTCACCACCATTATCTGATTAGAGCCGTTTAATCTTTCTGTCAATTTGAGTTTCAACTAATTTTTTCCACTTAAGGAAAATATCACACACTTCATTTTTATGCTTCATAGAATACACCCAAACTCTTCCGTAAAAATCATCAACAAATGTGACAAGATAATGCATACCACCCAATGAAGCCATTTTTGTGGGCCCCTATACATCTGTATGGATGTAGTCTAATATACCTTCATTCTGGTGGATTGCAATGTCAAATTTCACTCTAGTCTGTTTTCCCATAATACAATGCTCACAAAATTCAAGTTTGCACACCTTTGTACCCTTCAACAAATCTCGCTTAGTTAATTGTTACAAAAAATTCTCTCCTGCATGCGCCAATCACATATGTCATAACCTGATTGTATCTGAAGCTACATTTTTCTCAAAAACAATAGCTACTAAGTCAATAACTGTACTACCTTGTAAATAATACAAGTTATTTTTCTTTATTCCTTTCATCACTACTAGCGCACCTAATTTAATCTTTAAGATTCCATCTTTTAAAGTGATAGTGAACCCTTTAGATTCCAAAGCTCCCAATAAAATCAGATTTTTATTTAGACTTGGAACATACCTAACATCAGCCAAGGTTTTGATCGTTCCTTCTTGACATTTCAACTGCATTGATCTTATTCCAGTTGTTTTACAGGTATTATCATTTCCCATAAAAACAACTCCACCATCTAATTCTTCCAAATTAGAAAATCATTCCTTATTGGGACACATATGATAGAAACAATCAGAATCCAAAATCCACTCACTAAAATAATGTAATGAAAAAAAGAAAATTTTGGCTCACTTCTATCATCATTGGCTATATTTGTGATGACCCAAAAATATATATACGATTAAAGCATAATAATACTAATAAAATAATAAAAATGGTCATTAAGTTAATATTAATACAAATGTTTTTCTGTAGGATCTTTGATTCCATATTTGATGTCTAAAAAAGACCTTATCTTAGCGAGTGCTCAGAGACCATTGCGCCTCAATTGCTCCTTGGAGGTCGGCCTGATCAAAATGAAATTTCATAAGATAAACAGGATAGACATTGTTTGTACACGTAAATAAGTATATATACATAAAATAATATTTTAACTGACATAATTTGTAGAAATATATAATAATAATAATAATAATAATAATAATAATAATAATAATAATAATAATAATAATAATATAGATATTCTATGTGGGCCACAAGACCGTGTGGGGTCCACATGAGTCACGAAAGTGTGTAGGGCCCATAAAATTGTGTGAAAACTATTGGAGTTACGTAGGATCCACTTAGGTCTCGAAGTTGTGTGGGTCCCATAAGTAGGGCTGTACACGGTTCGGTGCAGTTCAGTTTTGGCAAAAACCAAAAACCGAATCGAATTTGTCGATTTTCGAACCGAAATCGAAACCGAAGTCGAACAGAAAATATGCTCTAATTGAAAATCGAAAATGTGGTGGTTTGGTTGTGGTTTTTCAGTTTTAAACTGATTTTTTTTACAAAAAAAAAATAACCTTTATTTCTCAACTCTGAACTCTGAAAGTGAGGCAGAGCCGGACGAGGGACGGTCGAGAGTGAAGCTAGGGACGGCCGGACGGGACCATGGGAGCCGAGAGGGAGGCAAAGGCGGATGAGTGAGTCTTGGCCGGAGTGACGACGGGCGCACGAAGGAACTGAATCACAGAGAGCTAAGAAGAGAGGAAGAAAAATGAGGAAGGAGGAGGCGGAGACGGGAGGCACGCTGGTCGCTAGCCGCTGCGCACGCACGGCCGAACAGAGTGTAGAGAGATCAGAGATGACTCGTGAAGAACAGTCAAACAGAGTAGAGGAAGTGAGGAATCGAGGCTTGCGGAAGAAGGAAGAGGAGGAGGTGGGAGGGGAAACTTGGGAACTGGGATTTAGCCTTTGGGAACTGGGAAGGGTGAAGCCCGAAGGCGGCTGAAATTAATTGAAAAGTTAATTGTGAAAAGTGAAAATAAATAATAAAAAAGTTAAAACCCTATATATATATATATATATATATATATATATATATATATATCTTATATTATTAGGTTTTCGATTTTTCGGTTCGGTTCTACATAAAAATCGAAACCGACACTGAAACCAAAATTTTTTATTTTTGTAAACCGAAACTGAAACTGAAAACCAAAAAATAGAACCGTTTATGATTTCAATCAAGTTTCGGTCCGATTTTTGGTTTTTAGGTAATTTTTGTGCACCCCTACCCATAAGACCATGTGGGGCCCACATGATTTTTCGTAATTCGAACTTAATTCTTTTTCATAAAAAAAAAATACTAAAACATAACTTAAAAATAATAACAATGATAATAATAATGATTTAAAATAAATAATTAATTAAATTAATTAAAAATTAATTAAATGGGAGTGCTGGCAAACACTCCCATTTCTCTCACATGATCTCCATCCACATCTCATACTTAACAGATACCTAACTCATCAATGCTCATTTCTTAATTTTAAAAAACTATAATTTCACCCCTCTCCCCACACTTTTACAAATTCAATTTTCTTTTCCAAAATTTTCCTATAAATTGGAATCTCTCAACATTCATTTCACAAAAAAATTTTCAAATGAAGAGAAGAATTAGTGAATGAAAGAATTAGTGGTGGAGGGAGAATTTTTGTTATAATTAAATTTTCTCACTCACCCACTTTTTCGATCTTATTTTTTAAAGATATTTGTTATTATAGTAGCACAAGGTTAAGTAAGAGGTAAGTAAATTCGATTATGTTATAATTTTATTTAAAATTTTTACCCGAATTTATTTGTAAGTAAATTTTGATTATGTTAGATTTTTATTAAAATTTATACCCAAGTTTATTAGTAAGTAAATTTGTTTATGTTAGACTTTTATTTATACCAAAGTTTATTTGTAAGAAAATTTTGATTATACTAGTTATTTTCATAAAATTCTCCCAAATTTATTTTTACGTATGTTTAATTATATCAGTTTTATCTTTAATATACTTACGTTTATTTTTGAATTAAGAAATGTTCTAAACCCCTCGAGTATTTTGCAGCATTTATTTTTATTTAAGAAAATATTTTTAACACGAAAATTGTGTGGCATGAGCTTATTTTTACGTTGCATATTTCATGAAAATATGAGTAAAAATGACATGAGTTGATTTTTACGTTGCGTATTTCACGAAAATATGAGTAAAAATGAGATTTTCATTATATTATTATAATTTTATAAATTATATAATAAGATGTTTTCAAAACCCCTTATGGCACAAACAATACAGAAAATTACGAATGTTCGGTACTGCAACTTAAAGTTTAAATGGATGAGAGTGCACCTACGCTGTTTGTAGAGTGGTTTTATATGGTAGTGGATTTTTCCTAAGCACACACCTGAGTCGGACCAGGGTTTAATAGGAAAAGTCTCACGTAATGATGATATACGTTGATTTAGTTTGGCCAATCAGCCAGCTAAGTCCGATTTTCGGAACACACAACCCAATCATGAGGGTAAACATGACTTACGATTAACATACCTAATGGTGATTTTTACAGTACGTGTATATACATATTTAATTACGTATACAGAACTATTGATGAATGGAAAGAAAAGTATATGTTTATGTGAACAGAGACATTTTTGTATCTAGATAATGATTTAATAAGGAAAAGTATATATATATATATATATATATATATATATATATATATATATATATATATATATACATGATTGAGTATTATAGTTATATTTTTAATAGTTAAAAAGTTCATTTTAACAGTTATAGTTTATGATTATAAAATTTTACTGCTATAGATGATAGTAAAAATTTTATACATAAATTTTTAAATTTACATTTATTTTTAAAACAGTTTTGAAGTTATAGTATTAAATATTATTCTACGAAATTAAAATATTATGAAAGCTTATTTTGGCCACACACTAATAATAATTTTATTTACATACTGAACGTCGTCTCACCGCAATCATTATTTTACATTTCAGATCATTTTAAAGAGTGTACTAAAAATATGGTGTAGCAAGTACATAGGTGGAAATAGAAAGAGCGGAGTAGAATAAAAATTTAGCATAATACAATTTAGAATATGTTTGTATATTTTAGAATTTTAGAAATTTGCATTTTAATAGTTGAGACATATATTTGTAATAAAACTAATTAGTACTCTGGTAATAAAAATAATTTAGATTTATTTGCGTCAGTTAAAAAATTTTTATGTAGGAACCCACTCGTGTTCGGGTCCTTATAATATTGACATTAGAATGTGCTTTGCCCTTATTCTGCTGCTGTAATTTAGGACAATCTTTCTTCCAATGCCCTTTCTTTTGACAAAAGGTACATTCATCTTTAGCAGGTCTCCCACAAGATTTACTCCTCCCATGAGATGTACTCCTCTTTCCAGGCTTATGACACTGAGAACGTCCCCTTATTGTTAGTGCTTCTGTTGTTTCCTTATAGACCCTCTGACCCTTCTTTTTGCATTTAGTACTTATCAATGCAGTACAAACAGCATCAAAAGTAACTTTATCTTTCTAATACAATAAAGTGGTGGTCAGATGTTCAAAATCATCAAGGAGAGAATTCAGTAACAATATGGTTTTACCCTCATCTTTCACTTTTTCATCCAAATTTAGCAAATCGGTCAAAATTTTATTGAAAGCATTTATGTTGTCATTAATTGAAATTCCTTGTTGATACTGGAAATGAAATAATTTCTTTTTCAAACAGAGTTGATTTTCCCGACTCTTGGTCACAGATGTATCTTCCAATGTCTTCCACAATTTCTTTGCAGATGTTTCTCTCATAAGACAATATTTCTGATTTTTAGCGAGACACAAATGAATCGTACCACATACCTGACGATTGATCTTTTCCCAATCTCTATTAGCCATATCCACAGGTTTATCATCCAAAGTAATATCTAATTTTTATTGATATAGGATGTCCATCACCTCACATTGCTACATACCAAAATTATTGGTACCATCAAATTTCGCCACCTCAAACCGAACATTAGCTATCGTCTTTGACGATGATGTCGAAGCCGAAGAGGTTGGAGTTCGTGTGGACAGAGTTTCTTCTACTGCTACGCTAGTTTCTGTCATCTTCTATATATTCAATAGCAACCAACAAAGGAAAAGGCCTAGGATGAATAGTACATACAATTGTGTCTACTCTATTTTATTTTATGAAATTCCACTTTGACCAGACAGATCTCTATGGAGGGACTGAACCTCAATTGTCTCTAAGCACTCACTTAGATAAGGTATTTCTTAGGCATCAAATGTGGAATCAAGGATCCTAACAAAGGAACACCTACGTATCGACACTATTCAACCTAACCCTGATACCAATTATTGTGTTGAACACTCCACTTGTGCTAAACACCAATATTACAACTAATTCTATTGAAAATATAAAGAACTAAAGTAAATGCAGAAACTAATAATAAAAGACAATAAAAAGAACAAGATAAAAATTTAATGAAATTCGGTACAGAATTACCTACATTCTCGGGCACCGACAATCAACCCCAACTGGATTTGCAATCCCTAATCAATTTCTAATTGGGAATAGATCTTTACTCACCTTCGTTTTGTAAATAACTTGACTTTAAATAGATTTTCAATCCCACCACCAACAAGCTTCCAAACTTAACATTTAAATTGAATTCCAAAATGCTTCCGATCTGTCCCACACGAATTAGAGTCAAACGGGTTCTCAATAGCTCCTGTTCCAACTGATTTCACGAGCTGGTTTTGAACAGAATGGACTCCCACTCTGTCACGTACTCCAAGAACTTGACCAATCAACAACATGATTTTCATTTTACATCCCAAAGTTTAACCAATCTGAATTTGCAAAAATCCATTCCAACTTAGCATCAAATTAATTGTACAGGATGATTTTTAAGCTATCACTTGAACTACTTTAATTTTGCTCCATTCTTGATTTTCTAAGTTGGTTTTAGGATCAAACAGAGGTTTGCAAACTCTTTTTCAACCTAACATCTAACAGATTTGAATCAACTTTGATGAACACATTTTGCATTTCAAACCAAATACATTCAATTACACTTACAACATGAAATTTGGAAGTTAATTGTGGAGTGGAATTTTGCGGGAGGGGAAGAAGGGGGATATTTGGGGAGGAGAAGATTTTTAGTAACTAACACATTTTAACTATAAATTTTTAAAAAAAAAAAAATAACCCGAAGAAAATTGTTACTAAAAATAAACAATAGTGACGGAAACAAAATCGCCACTAATATTTTCTAGAGACACTTTTAGTAACGATTTTTAACGGTCACTAAAGATTTTTCCAAAATTTTTATTACTTTAAAATAATTTATATTATTAGTGACGGAAAAAGACTGTCACTAAAAATATTAATAGTGACCAACACTAGTTTGTCACTAAAAATTAATAGTGACACACTAAATTCTGTTCTTTGAAATAACATAACTATTATATTTGGTGCTCTACTTACCCGAAAAACAACTCTTTTAGTAATAAAATTTTTAGTGACGATTGCAAGCTCATCACTATTGTGTCTTCATTAGTGACGAAACACTTTTTCGCCATTAATACTGAAAATATTAGTGAAAAATTTAATTTTAGTCATTAAAAATACAGTAGTAGTGACGATTTTTGGCTCGTCATTAATACTTTCATCACTAAAAAATGTTTTTTTTTTTTTTTTTTTGTAGTGAATGGTGTCTTGTTCTGAACCCTTCAGTAGCTTCCCAGCCTCCTCAAAATATCTCTTAGCCAGGCCTAGCAAGATAGCTTCTCTTAACTCTCTGCTCCAATTTCGTTTTTGCAGAGTAACACTTTTAGCTTCCCTGGGAGCACCCCACTTGCTCTGCTCTCTATACACATGGTGTTAGGGAGTGACAATGTAATGGGGAAAAGGAGGAGAGAGATACTGCTATAATTGTATTCTCCAGGGATTTAGAATGAATATATGATTATCTATGTTATCGTTTGTATGGTTATTCTCTTGGGGTTGAATAATACAAGTAGTCCCCTTCATTATGGTGTTTTGTTGCCTTAGATTGTGATGTCTCTGATTGTTATAGTCTTATTCTGTGTATAAGAATATATTGCTCGTGTGATATTCTATTGTTCCTTGTTTTTCTTGAGTATTAAGACTCACCTGGTGCTCATGCTTGCAGGCTTGAACATGTGAGATTTGGCTGACTTGTCAAGGGAGAGCTCTCAACGAGTGCCACATGGCCCTTACTTGAGTCCCATTTTGGGGGTCCGTGACACATGGCCTTTTAAATAGGCAGACCCCCACTTGCAAGGGCATAATGAGTCGATGAGTGGGAATGCATAGAGTGACTTGTGGCTAGGGGAGCCAACGAAAGGAAAAGTTGGTTGTGTATTTGGGAGATAAAATGGCATACCTATGGAGATGTGCGTAGGAGTGGGGGTTGGTGTTGATGAGAAATATGGTTCAATTACAAAATATTAAAGGTTTCAATGGATTTAAATCTGAAAATGAAGTTCGATTCTAGTCTCAATCGGAGAAGTCGACTTGAGTTGAGAAGTTTCGAATGTTGATTCATTCATGATGCACCGACAAAAATGAAATGAGTGTCAACAATGTCAATCTCAAAATGTTTTGTGTACTTAAAACCTACACCGCCATCATAGAGATCTAACACCAATAATGTAACGACCTGCTTAATAAACTGATTTTATATATATATATCTATATATATATATATATATATATATATATATATATATATATATATATACTATGATAATTTACATGCTCTGATACCATACTGGGATAAACCCAACCATGAACCTAAGCATCGAGAAGCATAAATCACATAGACATAACCATATGAAAATATATACACAATACAAAAACCAATACCACACAATACTAGAGTACTACATGTTTTCCAAAATATATACATACATTTGTTCCCAAAATACCCTTAACTAGCTAGGGTATACAAAAATACTCCCAAAATGTACTCACTCTCCACTGGCAGGGCAGTACAGAAGCCCCTCTATCTGCGAGCCTGGTCTGCTCGCCTACCTGAATCACTTGAAAAATGTTTCAACACTAGGATGAGTCAACGCTCAGTAAGACGAAATATGCTATTACTAGTGTGTGGCAAATGAGCTACTATATCATGAAAATATGTTTACAAATAAACATGTATAACTAAGTATATAAATAAAGTACAAGTGATAAAATACACCCCCCCTTCCATGTTGCTTTACATAACAGTATCGTAGGTTACTAATCAAAATACTTCTATTATACATAGGTATATTCCCTGTTTCTGTAAATCTGTACATACATAATAGTAACTATAAATGTTCCCTGTGACTATCTGTGTGTCATGACTTACCCCCTCATGACAGGGTTGTGCGGCCCGTAGGCGGGATTTACCCTGACTGACCAACCAGGAATAAATCACTATACTCCATCGGTCGATCTGTCCACCTCAACCCATATCTGGACTGGGAGCCTGTCCTCTTCAAGGGCCTAGGTGATCGACCTTACCACGTATTATCTAAATAGGTGGTTGCACTCATAAAGTAACATAATATCTATAGCAACGGTACCGTGCTCTGTAACTGAAACTCCAATAGGGTCTAATATTATATAATATATTTCTATATATATATATATATATATATATATCTAATTTACCATGATTCTAAAATACTGAAATAATCATGATGCTGCATAAACTGTAACTGTAGTTCATACTTAATACTGAGAACTGTATAATCATAACACTGACATCTGCATAATCATATTACTGAAACTGCATGATTATAATACTGATATTTGTATTATCATGGTACTGAGATTCATAAAATCATGGTATTAAACTATCGTAAAATCAGAATACTGAAATATCATAAAACATAACTTGTATTATATTCATATTCACAAGCCACACGATACTTTAATACATAATTAAATAATTAAATAAATTATATAATATTTCAAAAGTTCCTAACATAGCATATTTCCCTTACCTGACTACTGGAAACCCCCTATGGAATACTAGTCTAACACCCACAGGGCCTCCTACAAAACACCCTGAAAACAATATTTTCTAGAACATAATATCAGTATTTCATCGCTTACATCATTTCTTATAACTACCATAAGACCAAAAATGGGCTAAAAGGTTATCTTAAATTTGGGATGAAATCCAACTTCGTTTCCCCAATGATCCACTCTGGCAGACTTGTAGAGAACTTTGCCAGAAGGGTCGTGGCAGTTTCGGATCGTTGATCCGGCGACTGGCGGGGCCGAAATCCAAGAGAGAAGGGAGAGAGAGTCATAGAGAGAGAGAGAGAGAGAGAGAGAGAGAGAGAGAGAGAGAGAGAGAGAGAGAGAGAGGGGTGTGAAAAATGGATAAAATTCGGTTTTTAGCTATTTATAGGGTCAGATTCATCAACGAGACACATCACCTCGACGAGTCCTTCATTAAATTCGTCGATGAGACCCTGTATTCATCAACGAAATTTAGAGCAGCCCAAAACCATCTCTCGGTATTTTCTCGTCAACGAATTTCCTTATGCACTCATTGACGAAGCCCTGGATTCGTTGACGAGTCCTGGCAATCCCTTGAATTTATTATATTCTCCAAAATGTAATGTCATCGATGAACGTGGAGCGTTCGTTGACAAAGTCTACGGCCTCCTTCTATTTCTGTTTCTATTTCTCTCTCTCTCTTATTATTATTAAAATGCTATTATTTTTCGAGTCACTACAAATAAAGTGGTGAATATAAAAATTTTCTTCAATAAAATAACTTAGATATATCAATGTAAGTGTGCATAAAGTAAAGGCACAAAAATAAACATTATAAATATATATATATATATATATATATATATATATATATAAAGTTTAACTGAATCGATTTGTTTGATTCGACGAAAATAGCTATTCTTTGAAATAAGATAAAATATAGTTTAACTTTTGGGAATCATGAGATAGTTATTTCTTATATATTCCTAATTATTTCATTTAAAATTAAATAAGAAAAGAATACACATCCCCATAATGAAATTTCAAAATAATTATTTCTCATCTATTCTTTATTATCGACTCTTAAAATGTTTCACATTATTATTTGTTTTATAGTAATAACATATTTTCTTGTACAACTAATTGAAAATAACCTACTAAAACTAATCTATTCTTGGAAACAGGCATTTTGCTAGTTAAATGTAACCTTAAAGTTTAATTTCAACCATAATAAAATCCATGAACAAGCACTTAACAAAAGTCAAAAGGTTAAACTTTGTTAATCTATCATAATTTAAATTTTAAGAAACAAAGTATAATTTAATAAAACATTAGAGACATGTTAAATAATTTATCTTTTTTTTTTTTTAGTTTATTGGGAGAATTATTAGGCTAGGCCAAAGGCCGAGGGAGCCCAAACTTCCCTAGGCCCTTCACACTATCACATTCAATGGTTTGAGCACAAGATATGTAATGCTGGAATCATGGTTTTGAAAACTAGATCGAACTGGCTGGTTCAACCCTGTTGGACTGGCCCCGGCCACTGCACCAGTCTGCATATGCTAGAAAATTAGTTTTTTTACTAATTAGTGTTAGCCCGGTCTAACTCAAGTGACTTGGTATGAACCAACCTAATCCAGTAAGTCAATCAAGTTGACCCAACTACTTGTATAAGATTTATTACTTTAAAGAAAAAAAATAACATACCATCCTTGATCATGGGAGAAAGGAAAGGGCGTTTAGTACCAAACAAACAAAGCTTATGTGTAATGACCCAAAATTTAAAATAATTAGAAAATATAATAAATGGAATGGATTATTGGATAATAAGGGAAAAGGAAAGAAATTAGAAGAGGAACAGCAGGCCTCGTCGACGAATGTCCTGTCCTCACCGACGAGTGTCCTTCTAAAGCTCGTCAACGAATCCAGTTCCTCGTTGACGAAGGAATCCTAAGAGAGTATATTTTGGAACTCTGAATTTTGGTGACAAAGGTATCTTCTCATCGACGAAGTCTCTACAATGCCTCATCGACGAATCCATGTGTCTCGTCGATGAAGCTCTACCTATAAATAGAAAGTTCTTCATTTTTCAGCAAGAAACTCGGGAAACCTCACTCTCTCTCTCTAAAATACAAACCTCCAGCCTTCTCTCTTATATTTCGGGCCGGTTTTGACTCGATTTGACGATCCGGAACCGCCACGAGGTTCGTAAGATCATTCTCTACAAGGCTGTAGAAGCTGATTGTTGGGTTGTGAGGTTTGGGAAACATCCCAAAATCAAGATAAGTGAATTATTTTGGGATTTCTTTAATGAATAATGTTGTATGGAACGTAGGAAATAATAAATAAGTGTTTTCCTTAAGACTTGAGTTAGTTGGAATTTATTTTAATTAAGTTAGGATTTTTGATTCAGGATCCAAGTGAACGTTGCGGGTATCGGTTCAGGGATCCTGCCAGCGTAGTTTGAAGTCAGGTAAGGGGGAAATTTATATATTAAATCAGGTTTTTCATGAATTAAAATGGATTATGTGTTATATATATATATATATATATATATATTAAAATGCCAACCATGAAATTGATGTTTTCTGAGCCTAGGAATGTTTATATAGCTATGTATATGTGAAAGTAAATGGATGAAAGTGAAAAGGAATTTTCTGAGGAATTTATGTGAGAAATGAAATGTATTTTCAACATATAAATGTTAAATGTGGGTTGACCTATTTTACAGGAATATGTATGAAGTTACTGTTAAATTGTGTGGCGTGAGATTCTTTGCGAATATATGTTAAATGTATGAAATGTAGGTTAAGCAAGTAAAGTATTATGAATAAAATATGACATGGACTATGTTGCCTTTGTATGTTAAATGCAATCATGTAAATGTATGACAGCTGAAAGTCATGTTAGTAGATTCTAGCACATTTCTATGTGGACTAACTGTAGCAGATTCTAGCGCATTTCTATGTGGACTAACAAAGGATGGTTAAAGAGCGGTTGTAGTACGAAGGAATAAAATGAAAATGTTATGCAATGAAATGACCATGGAATAAAATGACAAATGTGAATGATACAAATGGGAAAGAGTCACTTAAAGTGAAATGAAATGCAATGTTTAAAGCTATGAACATGAACAGATGTGTATAAATGAATAATGATAGAAAGAAATAAAGTATTATGTTATTAGAAGTATTTATGTATGTAGAACATGTTACGATTAGGCAAGGCGAACTCTTCGCATGAGGGCTTGCTGAGAAAGGCGAGTGCACTAGTAGCTTCAGATGTGGCAGTAGCTGCATAACGTACTAGGGCAGAGGGAACCTACTTGTATGGGCGGGTAGAATTCCCTATCCTTAGAGCCTTTGCCGATAAACTATTGTTGAATGCGTGAGTACGAGATCAAGTTAACACTTGAGGGCTTGCTGAGTAAGGTGGGTGCTCTGATATGCTTTTGTCGTGGCCTTAGGGTTACCTAACTATCAGAGTAAAGGGGTGCTACTTGTATGGCGGGTAATCACCCCTATCCTTGGGTAATCTCGTGGGCTAAATCTCTGCATGTGTTTGATTAGATTCAGAAAATGATTTCAGAGTTATGTTAATGATTTGCAAATGTATTAAAATGATATCTATATACCTCATATTGGCCACACGCTGTTTTAATATGTATTTTTTCTTCCCTTACTGAGATGTGTCTCACCCGAATATGATTATTTCTTTTTTAGGACATCCTCGAGGTCGGGCTTAGGGAGCTTGAGGGTATTTAGTCTTTTTGAGGAATATAAAGAAACATGGTATATGTTGATGACGTTTTGGATGTAAATATATATGTTTTATGTTTTATGTTTTATGTTTTATGTTGTTATGTTTTAAGGATGTTGAGAGATGAATGGTTGTGAAAATACTGAAATGATTTTGGAGATATATGTACTTGTGGAAATGCAGGTGATGGTTGGATTTTAAGGATCTATAGATTGAAAATAGTAAACTATGGTATTACGACATTATGGTATTATAGAATAATGTTATATGGAGATTATGTTTAAGTTTTCTGCTGCGTATGTATGGACTTTTGTTATGAATTAGGGATTATTAGGATATTATTAGGTATATTACACCGGACCCGGGTTTAAGGGTTCGGGGCGTTACATTATGTGCTAAAGTTATTTAGCAAATTTGTTTATTGTATATTTCTCAATACACACATGCATAGTTCAACATGTGTGTGCGCATGTTATCTACATAAAAAATATAAATTAATATATCTCAATACATTAACATGTGTATATTGTATATTTACATATAAAAATATGCGTATATTTTTTTTAGAGAAAAATTTATATTTCAAAATTTTCCAAGTAATCCTTAATGTATAATCTAGGTTTAAATTTGTCTAAATTTGGGTAAAAAATAAAATATCAATTTTTTATCAAGTTTCATCCAAATTCATGAGAGTTCAAATATATGAGACATCATATAAAAACTTAAAATAATTTTAATTGAATCAAATAATTTCTTAGTCTTACACTTATTTAATTTCAAATAATAATAATAATAATAATAATAATAATAATAATAATAATATTGCTGCTTCAACCATCGGGTTGATCTACCGATTTAACCGACCTAATGGTTCAACCGGGTCGGTCATTGGTCTAGTTTTTAAAACCATTACTGGAATTCCAAATATGTCCAACTATTGGTTTATTCTTTAAAGAATATTTTAAATTAAGTTTTGACATATTATTTAATTAACAAATTTCTTTGACTAGTTTTAGGAATAATAAATTTGAAATAAGAAGCTTTCTAAATTTTTTATAAATCTTGTTATTTTAAAATAATTTTGATAGGAAATGAACATCCTTTTGACCATGAAATTTTTTATTATTTTTTTAAAAAAATTTAATGAAAAATTTAATGAGGGAAAATTCCCCACTAAATTCATCTCAAATCCCCAAATATTCTACCACCTCATTTAAAATCAAAACACAAAACTTATTTACTAAAATAATAAATTATGTATTATCATCGCTTTGAATTTTTATTGTATGATAGTATATATGTAAGAACCTGAACCGTGATATAGTAAATTAATTAATTAAGAGAAGGGTTATAAATAGATATTTTCATTACTTCTTAGTTAAGAAAACTCAAATTATTTCTCTATCTCACTAGAAACTCAACCTACTCTCTATCTCTCTAGATTTCTTCGTCGTATGTACCGGGAATCGTAGATCCGACGTTACCACGAGGATCAAGGAAGGATTCTCTACAAGTTCTGTGAATTGGATTTTCGTTTTGGGTATTCTCGGGTTTTGGCCCGAAATAGAGGTAAGGCTTGGTTTTCAGTTTTGATTCGGTAGTCTTGTAGGTAACAGAGTTGTGAGTGAGTTTTGTACTATGAGTTGTAGGTTTTGGAACTTGGTTCGCGGTTTAGGGGTCTTGGAGTTTGGGATTTTTCATTCGGGAAAAGGTAAGAGGATTCAGTTTATATCGGTTATTTTTTAAATCGAACTTGGTAGAACTGTAGTTCATGGTCTTGCATGCGTTTTGGTTACCCATTTAGGGAAATCTAACGGGTAAAATTGTGGGTTTTTCATGTAACAATTTTTGGGAAAAGGGGGTACTAGGCTGCATTCCTTGGTTTTTCTAGAAAACCTTTGGTATACTGTGTAATGTATTGTGTTAGGGATGGTCGTGCCTTGACATTATTAAATTGTGTACGTTTGGAAAATCATGATTTATAGATTACCAAATGGGTGTGGTTTGTTTGGTTATATAAGCATGTATGATTGTGTTTTAAAATGAAATGCAATAGGAACTGGGTTCCAAGTTGTTCTTGTAAGAACCCGAACCATGAGAGGTGGGTTTAATTTAATAAAAGAATAGTAAAATTGGAATTTGAGCAAGCTTCATCAACGAAGCCAGTTTTCGTCGACAAAGGCTTTGTTATGCTCGTCAACGAAGTTCAGAGGCTCGTCGATGAGGAGAAGCCAAGAGATTTCAACAAACCGGGGATCTCAGGCTCGTCGACGAGGTCACCGTCTTGTTGACAAACTTACTATATGGTCTCGTCGACGAGGTCGCCAATCGTCGACGAGGGCAGTTGGGTCAAAGGTGCTATAAAAGATATTTTTGGGTTTCTTAGTTGCTAAGTTAGCAACTATTCTCCCCCTCTCTCTCTAGAACTCGAAGGGCACTCTCTCTCTCTCTAGATTTCTTCGTCGTTCATCGCTGGAATCGTAGATCTGACTTTACCACGAGGATCACGGAAGTATTCTCTACAAAACCCTCAGATCGAAATCCCGTTTCAGAGATTTTCGGGTTTTGTCTAAAAATCGAGGTAAGGCTCGGTTTTCTTTTCTAATCTGGTAGTTTGATAAAGGAAGGAGTTATGAGTATACTATGTACTGTGTTTTGTAGATTTTGAGAACTCAGTTCGCTGTTTAGGAGCCGTAGAGTTCAGGATTGGTCTTTTGGGGGAAAGGTAAGGGAATACAGTTTATATTAGTTATTTTTAAAATCGGACTCGGTGGAACTGTGGTCCACGGTCCTGTGTACGTTTTGGTTACTCATTTGGGGGAATTTGATGGGTAAAATTATGGGTTTTCATATTACATTTTTTGGAAAAAGGGGGTATTGGGTCGCATCCCTAGTTTTGTTGAAAACCGTTGGTATATTGTGATTAATACTGTGTATTGGGGATGGTCGTGCCTTGACTTTGTTTTAAATTGTATATGATTGGAAAACATGATTTCGAATTACCAAATGGGTGTAGTATGTTTGGTTATATGAGCATGCATGAATGTGTTATGTTGAAATGCAATAGGAACTGGGTTCTACATTGTTCCAGGTATTGAAAGAGTGTCCGACTCTATATCTGAGGGCGTGCGTTTATCGCCTATCATCTTGGCAAGAGTGTCTAGCTTTATATCCGAGCGCATGAGCCTATACCAGTTGATCATCGAAGGGTGTTGATCCACTAGATAGCGCTAGTACGATGCCATGGGAGTCTAGGACTAGCCATGTGCCGGTGGCGCCATGTTTCGCAGGTTGGCTACGGGCCAACGCCGTATGTTGCGTACCGGCTACAGGCCAAGCTGTGTGAAGACACTATGTAGATCATGGGCGTGTGTATGCGTGTGTGTGTGTGTGTGTATGCATTGTACTGGAACTGTATTGTGAGAATATTGAAATTGCATTAACTGTGTTTATTTGCTATCATGATAACACTCGAATGCCACACACTAATATAACATGTGTTTGCCTTACTGAGATGTGTCTCACCCCTGTTGTACGTACATTTTTATAGGTTCTTCAAGTAACCAAAACTAGTGTCCTAGTGTTGGGAGCATAGTGGCTGGGGTACAGTATGTATATAGAATGACCTTATTCCGCTCTGTATATGATTTGTGTATGGATGCGTATAGGGGGCCTAGAAACCCCACGGGGTCAAACCCTCATTCAATTATATTGTATCGTTGTTTTTTGTATGATACAGGGACATGTTAGGTTACTAATTCACCCCTAGGTCCCATTTCCAGGTTCGAGGCGTGATAGTTTGGTATCAAAGCTAACCAGGTTACTAGGTCTTGTAGACTTGGTTAGGTGTAGCTATGCATACATACCAGAGTATAGGAGGAAGGAAATGGGTAGAGTAGGTCGAGATTTGTTGGCGGTATTCCGTGCTTTTCCTAGAATGACGATTTCAGTAAAAGTAGGGCAGACCATTGATGACTTTCGTGTCGGTGTGATAGGATAGACCTGGACCTGACAAGTGGTAGTTAACATAATTGTGTGTGTTAATTATTGTGTTAACTTTTTGTAATATAGGAGTCCTAACCGATTCCTATTCTATTTCAGAATGGAGCCCAAGGATAATAACTTGGGAAGTGGTTCTGAGGAGACTACCAACGATGAGTCTCCATCAGTGCCTCAGGGTTTGATGAGGCAGGTTATGCGGGAAATCGGGCGAAGTGTCAGGGGACGCGAACGCTCTCCTACTGTTGTGGGGTATACCATCGAGAGGTTCACATGCATACACCCACCGACGTTTGTAGGGGGACCCGACCTGATTATAGCGAAGGACTCGGTCGAGAAGACCGAGAGGATTCTGGAAGTCCTCCACTGTACAGATGAGCAGAGAGTTCTATACACTACCTTCCAGTTGTCTAGGGAGGTAGGGTGTTGGTGGATTGCTATGAATCTGCTAGAGAAGCAAAGAGTCAGTGTTTCGAAGATGTCTTGGAGCCATTTCAAGGAGGTGATCTTTGAGAGATACTTCCCAGCCTCCACTCGTGATGCGAAAGCGGATGAGTTTTCTGCTATGTCGCAGGGAGATATGATGGTGCAGGGGTATGCTGCTTTGTATATAGAGTTATCCCACTTTGCGTCGTGTCTAATCTCAAGCAAGTACGAGAAGACTTGGAGGTTCGAGAAGGGTTTGAGGAAGGACATCCACAAGTTGGTGGGAATGCTCCAGATCTGTGAGTTTTTGGTTTTGGTAAATAAGGCCACGATGATCGAGAACGGCATCCGAGGGAATAAGGTGGATCAAGAAATGAAGAAGAGGACAGTACCTTCTGGTTCTCCATCGAGATCTTGTCAGGGATCGTGGAAGAAGAGGAATAAGGGCTCGGGTTACTGTAAAAATACCGAGCGCCAGATTACTCAGATGATTCAGATGTAGGATCGTTGTACCAAGTGCCTCAAATGGCACGAGGGTGAGTGCCAGTCATTTGGGGGTAGCTGCTACAACTGTGGTCGGTCAGGCCACATGGCTCATGACTATCGTGCACCGAAAAGAGATATGCATGCATCTAGTATGAACCGGGGGAGTAATCAGATACCTCGGGGAACCGTTCAGACTAATACAGCTTCGGCCAGAGTATTCTCTCTTACTCCAGTGGATGCTGAACATGCAGGGAACATAGTGACAGGTACCTTATTATTGCTTTTAAATAAAACTTCTGTTTTGTTTGATTTGGGTGCAACCTATTCATTTATATCTGTGAGTTTTATAGGATGGTGTGGGGTTGAGACCCAAGTCATGAACGAGGTATTGTCTACTGCTACACCATCTGGGAGTATATCATTCTATAGTAGGATGTTAGCAAACTTCCTAGTGATAATTCAGGGAAGGCTACCATCGGTGAATGTTGTGGTATACTACATGTCAGGGTTCGATGTCATTCTGGGGATGGATTGGTTGTTCTCCAATTATGCTGTGATCGACTGTCGTAGGAAGGTAGTAGTGTTTAGACCTCCTAGGGAGCAAGAGTATGAATTTGTGGGATCGTGTGTGCGTTCGATGCCACAAATTCTATCAGCAATGCAGGCAAGGAGGCTACTCTTGGACGAATGTCAAGGGTACCTAGCGTGTGTAAAGGAACTGTCGCGGGATGAGTTGAGACTCGAGGATATTTGAGTAGTCAGCGAGTTCCCAGATGTGTTTCCATATGATTTGCCCGATTTACCTCTAGATCATGAGGTGGAGTTCGCGATAGAGTTGCTGCCTGGTAAGGCACCGATCTCTAAGGCTCCATACCGGATGGCTCCAGCGAAACTTCGGGAGTTAAAGGAGCAGTTGCAGGAATTACTGGACAGGGGATTCATTCGACCTAGTGTCTCTCCGTGAGAGCTCTAGTATTGTTTGTGAAGAAGAAGGACGAATCGATGCGTATGTGCATTGATTACCGTGAGATCAACAAGGTAACTGTGAAGAACCATTACCCATTGCCTCGTATTGATGATCTCTTTGACCAGCTACGGGGGATGTAGGTCTTTTCGAAGATCGACCTACAGTCAGGATATCATCAGGTGAGGGTTCGGTCTGAGGATGTTGCAAAGACTGCTTTTCGAACCAGATATGGCCATTATGAGTTCTTGGTTATGCTGTTTGGGTTGACCAATGCTTCTGTAGTGTTCATGGATCTGATGAACAGGGTTTTCCATAAGTACCTGGACCAGTTTGTAGTGGTATTCATTGACGACATTCTGGTATACTCGAGGAGTTCGGAAGAGCATAAGGACCATTTGAGATTGGTGCTACAGATTCTGCGAGAAAAGAAGCTATATGCCAAGTTGAAGAAGTGTGAGTTCTAGTTGAATCAGGTTGCATTCTTAGGCCATGTGGTGTCTAAGGGCAATATCTCAGTTGATCCTAGTAAGATTGAAGCGGTGGTCGACTGGGTAAGACCGAAGAGTATGTAGGAGGTTCGGAGTTTTCTAAGACTAACGGGTTACTATCGTCGGTTCATAAAGGGTTTCTCTAAATTGTTTGGACCTCTGACACAGTTAACCAGGAAGGGGGTGAAGTTTGACTGGACTAGTGATTGCGAGCAATGTTTTCAGGAGTTGAAGCACTGGCTAGTTACTGCTCCGATTTTGACCATTCCTTCAGGGGATGGTGGGTTTGTGATTTATAGCAATGCGTATCTGAAGGGTCTGGGATGTGTGCTTATGCAGCAAGGTAAGGTAGTAGCATACGCTTCTCGGCAACTGAAAAAGTATGAGAAGAATTACCCTACGCATGACCTAGAGTTAGCTGCTGTTGTTTATGCCGTGAAAATCTGGCAACACTACCTGTACGGTGTTCAGTGTGAGATTTTCACTGACCGCAAAAGTCTTAGGTACTTTTTCACATAGAAGGAGCTGGATATGAGGCAAAGGTGGTGGCTAGAATTGATCAAGGACTACGGTTGCACGATCAGTTATCACCTGGGGAAGGCTAATGTGGTAGCAGATGCGTTAAGTCAAAAGTCAAAGCATGCAACAATATTTGCAGTTGTAGCTCAGCATCATGTCAGACGGAATTTGGAAAGCCATGGCGTGGAGTTGGTGTCTGGGGATCATCAGGCTTTCGTTGTTAGCTTGGTAATCCAGCTGACCTTGTTTGAGCATATTAAAGTCGCGCAGGCTAATGATGCAGAGTTAGCTGAGATTGTGGAGAAAGTGCAGTAGGGTTTGGCTGTGGATTTTAACATCTCTGACAGAGGTGTGTTGAGATTTGGGACCAGGTTGTGTGTTCCAAACGACGATGAGATCAGAAGGACGATTCTAGAGGAAGCGCATCGTTCTTTGTATACGGTACATCCGGGTAGTACAAAGATGTATCGAGATTTGCGCGAGTCCTTCTGGTGGAGTGGTATGAAGAGGGAGATTGCCCGGTTCATGGAGCAGTGTCTGACATGTCAGCAGGTGAAAGTTGAGCATCAGAGGCCAGCGGGGCCGTTACAACCTTTGCCTATTCCGGTGTGGAAATAGGAGCATGTTTCCATGGACTTTGTTACCAGATTTCCACCAGCACTTCACGTGCAAAATGCTATCTGGGCGATCGTAGACAGATTAACGAAATCTGCTCATTTCATACCAATGAAGCTTAGTTATCCTCTAAGTAGGTTAGTAGATATGTATGTGCATAAGATTTTTAGAATGCACGGAGTACCGGTGTCCATTATGTCAAATCGAGACCTAAGGTTTACTTCTCAATTCTGGAGGAGCTTGCAGGAGGCACTGGGGACGAAGCTTACTTTTAGTACAACGTTCCACCCCCAGACAAATGGACAGTCAGAAAGGACGATACGGATCTTAGAAGATATGTTGCGAGCTTCTGTATTAGATTTCAGTGGTAGCTGGATACAGTTTATGCCACTAGTAGAGTTCACTTATAATAACAGTTTCCAGGCTAGTATCGGGATGGCACCGTTCGAGGCTCTGTACGGTCGGAGGTGTCGATCTCCTTTATATTGGAATGAGGTTGGTGAACATCAGGTATTAGGACCTGAACTTATGTAGCAGGCGTCTGAGAAAGTGGGTTTGATCCAGGAGAGGATTAAATCAGCTCAAAGTCGGCAAAAGAGTTATGCAGATGTTCGCCGCTGTGAGTTAGAGTTCGAGGTGGGGGGTAAGGTATTTTTGCATATAGCTCTGATGAAAGGGGTGATGAGATTCGGGAGGAAGGGCAAGCTGAGCCCGAGGTACATCGAACCATTCGAGGTTCTCGAGCGAGTAGGTCTGGTATCCTATAGGATTTCACTACCCCCAGTACTCTCGAGGGTCCACAATGTGTTTCACGTATCCATGTTGAGGAGGTACATGTTGGATCCATCACATGTTATCAGTTATGATGATTTGGAGATTGGGGATACTTTAGCATATGAGGAGATACCTGTTCAGGTTCTGGACCGTAAAGTTCAGAAGCTTTGTACCAAAGATATACCGTTAGTGAAGGTATTGTGGCGAAACCACGAGGTTGAGGAAGCTTCTTGGGAACTGGAAACGAAAAATATGCCGGAAGTATCCACAGTTGTTTTGAGTACTTGTACGTCATCCTGCTTTGGGTTGGGATAGGTGGTTAGTCGTCGGGAGTGTGTATATTGTGAACTCCTGAGATAGTGTATGTTGTAACCACGGTATTCCTCCGCCATAAGTGGGGGTATGTATGTATGTATGTGTTATGTTGGGGCTGCGCTGTAGTAGTCGCCAGTGTTTCTCTAGAGTTGATTATGTGTGAATGTCTAATTATATGTATAAGTTTGTGAATGAGAGATTACAAATTTCGAGGACAAAATTTTTGTAAGGAGGGGAGGTTGTAAGAACCCGAATCGTGACAGGTGGGTTTAATTTAATAAAAGAAGGGTAAAATTAGAATTTGAGTAGGCTTCGTCGACGAAGCTAGTTTTCGTCGATGAAGGCTTTGCTATGCTCGTCGACAAAGTTCAGAGGCTCGTCGATGAGGAGAAGTCGAAAGATTTTGAGAAACCAAAGATCTCAGGGTCATCGACGAGGTCACCATCTCGTCGACGAACTTACTATATGGTCTCGTCGACAAGGTTGCCATTTATCAACGAGGGCAACCGGGTCAAAGGTGCTATAAAAGATATTTTTGGGTTTCTTAGTTGCTAAGTTAGCAACTATTCTCTCCCTCTCTCTCTAGAACTCGAAAGGCACTCTCTCTCTCTCTAGATTTCTTCATCATCCGTCTCTAAAATCGTAGATCCAATGTTACCACGAGGATCACGGAAGGATTCTCTACAAAACCTATGGATCGAAATCCCGTTTTGAAGATTTTTGGGTTTTGTCTAAAAATCGAGGTAAGGCTCGGTTTTCTTTTCTAATCCGATAGTTTGGTAGAGGACGGAGTTTTGAGTATATTATGTACTGTGTTTTGTACATTTTGAGAAATCGGTTCGCTGTTTAGGAGCCGTAGAGTTTGGGATTGGTCTTTTGGGGGAAAGGTAAGGGAATACAGTTTATATTAGTTATTTTTTAAATCGGACTCGGTGGAACTGTGGTCCACGGTCCTGTGTGTGTTTTGGTTACTCATTTAGGGGAATCTGATGGGTAAAACTATAGGTTTTTCATGTTACAGTTTTGGAAAAAAGGGGGTATTGGGTTGCATCCCTGGTTTTGTTGAAAATCGTTGGTATATTGTGATTTATACTGTGTATTGGAGATGGTCGTGCCTTGACTTTGTTTTAAATTGTATATGATTGGAAAACATGATTTCGGATTACCAAATGGGTGTGGTATGTTTGGTTATATAAGCATGCATGAATGTGTTATGTTGAAATGCAATAGGAACTGGGTTCCGAATTGTTCCAGGTACTGAAAGAGTTTCCGGCTCTATATCCGAGGGCGTGTGTTTATCGCCTATCATGTTGGTAAGAGTGTCTGGCTCTATACCCGAATGCATGAGCCTATACCAGTTGATCACCGAAGGGTGTGGATCCACCAAATAGCACCGATACGATGCCATAGGAGTCTGGGACTAGCCATGTGCAGGTAGCGTTGTGTTTCGTGGGTTGGCTACAGGCCAACGCCATATGTTACTGACTAGCTATAGGCTGAGGGGTGTGACGACACCGTGTAGATCATGGGTGTGTGTATGTGTGTGTGTGCATGTATGCACTGTACTGGAACTGTATTGTGAGAATACTGAAATTGCATTAACTGTGTTTATTTGCTGTCATGATAACACTCGAATACCACACACTAATATAACCTATGTTTGCCTTACTAAGATGTGTCTCACCCCTTTTATACGTACATTTTTACAGGTCCTTCGAGTAATCAAAACTAGCGTCCTAGTGTTGGAAGGATAGTGGTCGGGGTACTGCAGGTAGTGCTTGGGTGTGCTAGGACTTCTATTTAGCGGGTTGCCATTTTGGGGTATGTTTGGCACCCAGATGTACGTTTTATATGTATGGAGCCTGGACTCCGTTTTGTATAGACTGTGGTATGGTACGATATGTATATAGAATGACCTTATTCCGCTGTGTATATGATTTGTGTATGGATGCGTATAGGGTGCCTGGTAACCCCACGGGGTCAGACCCTCATTCAATTGTGCTATATCATCGTTATTTGTATGATACAGGGACAAGTTAGGTTACTAATTCACCCCTGGGTTCCAATTCCGGGTTCGGGGCGTGACAGTTCCAGGTACTGAAAGAGTGTCCGGCTCTATCGAGGGCGTGAGCCTTACTGGCTGATCACCAAAGCGTGTGGATCCACTAGTTTGTACCGGTAGAATGCCATGGGAGCCTAGGGTTAGCCATGTGTCAGGGACGCCATGTATCTCATGCTGGCTACGAGCCGATGCTGGGTATCATGGGCTGGCTTCAGGCCAAAGGGTGTGACGACACCAGGTTACTTGATCATGTGTGTGTGTGTGTGTGTGTATGCACTATTTTGAAACTATCTGTGGAAGTACTAGAAATTGCATTTAACTGTGTAAGTTTTTCTGTCATGATAACACTCAAATGCCACACACCGATATAACCTGTATCTGCCCTTACTGAGAGGTGTCTCACCCTTGCTGTACGTACATATTTTTCAGGTCCTTCGAGTAACCGAAACTAGCGTCCCGGAGTTGGGAGCATAGTGGTCGGTGTACTGCGAGAGGTACTTGGGTAAGTACTAGGACTATATCGAGTTGACTTTTGTGGTTATGGTTGTCACTCGGGTTGTGCTGTATTTTTGTGAAGTTTGACTCCTTTGTATAGACTCTGGTATTGTGTATAGAAAGACTTATCTTCCGCTATGTTTCTATTGTGTATGTGAATGTGTATAGGGTGTCTGGGAATCCCATGGGTCAAACCCTCATTAATTGTATTGTATCTTGATTTTGGTGATACAGGGATAGGTTAGGTTACTTTTTCACCCTCGGGTCCAATTATTGGGTTCAAGGTGTGACAACTTGGTATTAAAGCTAACCAAGTTGTTAGGTCTTGTAGACTTGGTTAGGCGTAGTTGTGTGTACATACTAGAGTATAGGATTTTGGAAATGGGTAGAGTAGGTCGAGGGTTTTTTTTTGCTAGACAAGGACTCATTGGCGGTGTTCTGTGTTTTTCCTGGAATGACGATTTCAGTAAAATCATGGAAAACCATTGATGACTTTCGTGTTAGTGTGATAGGACAGACCTGGGCTTGACAGGTGATAGTTAACATGATTAGGGTTAGATAATTGTGTAAACTGTACATGTTGTAGAAGTCTTAATAGAACTCTGTTGTGTTTTTAGAATGAAGCCCAAGGATAATGACCTGGGAATTGGCTCCGAGGAGGCGGCGAGTGATGAGTCTCCTACTATGCCTCGAGGACTGACGAAACAGGTCCTACGGGAGGTCGAGCGGAGTATCAGGAGACGCGAATGTTCTCCTACATCTATGGGATGCACCATTGAGAGGTTCACACGCATGCATCCTCTGACGTTCTTAGAGGGGCATGACCCGACGATAGTAGATGACTGGGTCGAGAAGATTGAGAGGATCTTGGAGGTCCTACACTGCACAGACGGGCAAAGAGTTCTTTATGCTACCTTCTAGTTATCTGGGGAGGCAGGGTGATGGTGGACTGTCGTGAGTATGTTGGAGAAGTAGAGGGTTGGTCCTGTGGAGATGTCTTGGAGCCATTTCAAGGAAGTGTTCTTTAATGAATATTTCCCGGCTTCTGTACGTGACGCTAAGGTGGATGAGTTTTCTGCGCTGACTTAAGGGAGTATGACTGTGTAGGGGTATGCTACTCGGTGTATAGAGCTATCCCAGTTTGCTCTGTGTTTGATCTCGAACGAGTATGAGAAGACTCGAAAGTTCGAGAAAGACCTAAGGAAGGACATTCGCAGATTAGTGGGTATGCTTTAGATCCGTGAGTTTTCGATTTTGGTGGATAAAGCCACCGTGATTGAGACTGGTATCCGAGAGGACGAGGTGGATCAGGAGCCAAAGAAGAGGCCAGTACCTTCTGGTTTTCAGTCTGGATCTCGTTAGGGATCGTGGAAGAAGAGGAACAGGGGCTCGGGTTACTAACATAATACCGAGCATCAGGATTCTCAGATGAGCCAGGTGGGTGATCATTGTACCGGGTGCCGCAAATGGCATAATGGTAAGTGCCAGCCATTTGGGGGTAACTGCTACAACTGTGGTCAGTCAGGTCACATGGCTCGAGATTGTCATGCACCGAAGAGGGGTACGCCTTCTTTGAGTCAAAATTAGGGGAGTAATCAGGTATCCCAAGGAACCCACCAAACGAATACAACTCTAGTAAGGGTGTACTCGCTTACTCCAGTGGATACTGAGCATGCGAGAAATGTGGTGACAGGTACTATGATGTTGCTTTTAAATAGAGCTGTGGTTTTATTTGATTCGACTGCGACCCACTCCTTTATATCTGTTAATTTTTTGAAACTGTGTGGAGTGGAAACCCAAGTCATGGAAGAGCAATTGTCTGTAGCCACACCATCTGAGGGTATATCATTCTGTAGGAGGATGTTGGAGGACTGTCCAATGGTAATCCAGGGGAAGCTGCTACTAGCAAACCTTGTAGTATACAACATGTCAGGGTTTGATGTTATATTGGGAATGGACTGGTTATTCTCCAGATATGCTGTGATCGACTATCGTGGAAGGTGTTAGTGTTCGGACCTCTTGGGGAGCAAGAGTACGAGTTTATGGGATCGTGTGTGCGTTCGATGCCACAGATTCTATCAGCATTGCAGGCAAGGAGATTACTCTTGGATGGATATCAGGGGTACTTGGCTTGTGTGAGGGAACCGCCGCAGGATTAGTTGAGACTCAAGGATATTCGAGTAGTCAGCGAATTCCCGGATGTGTTTCCAGATGATTTACCTGGTTTACCTCTGGAACGTAAGGTGGAGTTCGCGATAGAGTTGCTGCCTGGTAAGGCACCGATCTTTAAAGCTCTGTACCGGATGACTCCAGCAGAACTTTGGGAGTTGAAGGAATAGTTACAGGAATTACTGGACAGGGGTTTTATTTGACCTAGTGTTTCACCCTGGGGAGCTCCAGTACTGTTTGTGAAGAAGAAGGATGAGTTGTTGCGTATGTGCATTGATTATCATGGGATTAACAAGATACTGTGAAGAATCGCTACCCGTTGTCTCGTATTGATGATCTCTTTAACCAGCTGTAGGGTACAAAGGTCTTTTTGAAGATTCACCTACGGTCAGGATATCATCAGGTGAGGGTCAAATCTAAGGATGTAGTGAAGACTGCTTTCCATACCATATACGACCACTACGAGTTTCTAGTCATGCCATTTGGGTTGACGAAAGCTCATGTAGTGTTCATGGATCTTATGAACAGGGTTTTCCACGAGTGCCTGGACCGCTTTGTGGTGGTGTTTATTGATGATATTCTGGTATACTCGAGGAGTACGGAAGAGCATGAAAACCATCTAAGGTTAGTATTACAAATTCTGCGAGAGAAGAAGTTGTATGCTAAACTAAAGAAGTGTGCATTATAGTTGAATCAGGTTGCATTCTTAGGCCATGTAGTAACTGGTGATAGTATATCAGTTGATCATAGCAAGATCGAAGCTGTGGTTGACTGGGTGAGGCCGAAGAGTGTGCAAGAGGTTCAGAGTTTTCTAGGATTGGCAGGTTATTATCTTTAGTTCATGGAAAGGTTTTCTAAGTTGTTTGGGCCTCTGACTCGATTGACTAGGAAGGGGGTAAAATTTGAATGGACCAGTGATTGCGAGCAGTGTTTTCAGGATTTGAAGCATTGGCCGGTTACTACTCTAGTGTTAACCATTCCTTCTGAGGATGGTGGTTTTGTGATTTATAGCGATGCGTCTCTAAAAGGTTTGGGTTACGTTCTTATGCAACAGGGTAAGGTAATAGCTTATGCTTCTCGGCAACTGAAGGATTATGAGAAGAATTACCCTACGCATGATCTGGAGTTGGCTGTTGTTGTATATGCACTGAAGATCTGGTGACACTATTTATATGGTGTGCAATGCGATATTTTCACTGATCACAAAAGATTCAGGTACTTTTTCACGCAGAAGGAGTTGAATATGAGGCAGAGACGGTGGCTTGAGTTGATTAAGGACTACGATTGCACCATTAGTTATCACCTGGAAAAAGCTAATGTGGTAGCCGATACGTTGAGTCGGAAGTCAAATCATATGGAAGTATCTGTAGTTGTAGCTCAACATCACATCAAACAGGATCTAGAGAGCTCAGGTATTGAGTTAGTGCGTGGTGATCATCAGGCTTTCCTTGTTAGTTTGGTGGCCCAGCCGACTTTATTTGAGAGTATAAAAGCCGCGCAGGCTAGTGACGCAGAGTTGACAGAGGTTGTGGAAAAGGTACAACAGGTATTGGCTTCAGAGTTCAACATCTCCGAGGGAGGTGTGTTGAGGTTTGGGATCAGGTTATGTGTTCCGAACGATGATGAGATCAGAAGGATGATTTTGGAGGAAGCGCATTGTTTTTTATATATGGTACATCCGGGTAGTACAAAGATGTATCGGGACTTACGCGAGACCTTCTGGTGGAGTGGTATGAAGAGGCAGATGCTCAGTTCATGGAGTAGTGTCTGACGTGTCAGCAGGTGAAAGCTGAATATCATAAGTCGGCAGGGCCGTACAGCCCTTAGCTATTTCGGTGTGGAAATGGGAGCATATTTCCATGGACTTTGTGACTAGATTGTCGCCACTACTTCATAGGCAGAATGCTATTTGGATGATCATGGACAGGTTGACGAAATCTGCTCACTTCTTACCGATGAAGGTTAGCTACCCTTTGAGTAGGCTAGCAGACATGTATGTGCATGAGATAGTTAGAATGCACAGGGTACTAGTGTCCATTGTATCAGATCAAGACCCGAGGTTTATTTCTCTATTCTGGATGAGCTTACAGGAAGCATTGGGGACGAAGCTTACTTTCAGTACAACGTTCCACCCTTAGACTGACAGATAGTCGGAGAGGACGATACAGATCTTGGAAGATATGTTGCGGGCTTGTGTGTAAGATTTCGGTGGTAGCTGGATACAATTTATGCCACTAGTAGAGTTCGCTTATAACAACAGCTTCCAGGTTAGTATCGGGATGGCACCGTTTGAGGCTTTATATGGTCGGAGGTGTCGATCTCCTCTGTATTGGAGTGAGGTTGGTGAACATCAGGTGTTAAGACCTGAACTTGTGCAGCAGGCATCTGAGAAGGTAGGTTTGATCCGAGAAGGGATTAAATCAGCTCAGAGTTTGCAGAAGAGCTATACAGATGTTCGCCGCCGTGAGTTGGAGTTCAAGATGGGGGGTAAGGTATTTTTTAGGATCGCTCCGATCAAATGGGTGATAAGATTTGGGAAGAAGGGCAAGCTGAGCCCAAGGTACATCGGACCATTCAAGGTTCTTGAGCGAGTGGGTCTAGTAGCCTACAGGATTGCACTACCCCCAGCACTCTCGAGGGTCTACGATGTGTTTCATGTATTCATTTTGAGGAGGTACGTGTTGGATCCTTCACATGTTATTAGCTACGAGAATGTGGAGATTGGGGATACTTTAGTGTATGAGGAGATACATGTTCTGATTCTGGACCATAAAGTTCAGAGGCTACGTACCAAGGACATATCTTTGGTGAAGGTATTGTGGCGGAATCACGAGGTTGAGGAAGCTTCTTGGGAATGGGAAGCAAAAATACGCCGGAAGTATCCGTAGTTGTTCTGAGTTATGTACTACCCTACTTTGTATTGGAATAGGTGGTTGGTCTTGAGAAGTGTGTGTATTTGTGAACTCCTGAGACGATTTATATCTGTAACCACGGTATTCATCCGTCATAAGTGAGGGTATGTATATGTTGTGAAAAGGTTGCGTTATAGTAGTCACCGGTTTTCTTCCTAAAGTTAAGTGTATAATTGATTTCATGAATGAGTTAATGAATAAGAGATAGCAAATTTTGAGGACGGAATTTTTGTAAGGAGGGGAGGTTTTAAGAACCCGAACCGTGATATAGGAAATTAATTAATTAAGAGAAAGGTTATAAATACATATTTTTATTACTTCTCAACTAAGAAAACTCAAATTCTCTCTCTATCTCTCTAGAAACTCAACCTACTCTCTATCTCTCTAGATTTCTTCACCGTATAAAGCTGGAATTGTAGATCCGACGTTACCACGAGGATCAGGGAAGGATTCTCTACAAGTTCTACGAATTGGATTTTTGTTTTGGGCATTCTCGGGTTTTGACCCAAAATAGAGGTAAGACTCGGTTTTCAGTTCTGATTCGGTAGTCTTATAGGTACAGACTTGTGAGCGACTTTTGTACGATGGGTTGTAGGTTTTGGAACTCGATTCGCGGTTTAGGGGTCTTGGAGTTCGAGATTTGTCATTCGAGAAAAGGTAAGGGGATTTAGTTTATGTCGGTTATTTTTTAAATCGGACTCGGTAGAACTGTAGTTCACGGTCTTGCGTGCATTTTGGTTACTCATTTGGGAAAATCTAAAGGGTAAAATTGTGGGTTTTTCATGTAACAGTTTTTGGGAAAAGGGGGTACTGGCCTGCATTCCCTGGTTTTGTTGGAAAACCTTTGGTATACCATGTAATGTATTGTGTTAGAGGATGGTCGTGCCTTGACTTTATTAAACTGTGTACGTTTGGAAAATCATGATTTATAGATTACCAAATGGGTGTGGTTTGTTTGGTAATATGAGCATGCATGGTTATGTTTTAAAATGAAATGCAATAGGAATTGGGTTCTAAGTTGTTCTAGGTACTGAAAGAGTGTCTGACTCTATATCCGAGGGCGTGTGTTTATCGCCTGCCATGTTAGCAAAAGTGCCCAACTCTATATTCGAGGGCATGAGCCTTACCGGTTGATCACCGAAGGGTGTGGATCCACCAGTTTGTACCGATATGATGCCATGGGAGTCTGGGGTTTGTCATGTATCGGGGACGTTGTGTATCGCAAGCCGGCTATGGGCCGACGCAGAGTATCGCTGGCTGGCTTCAGGGCGAAGGGTGTGACGACACCAGGTTACTTGATTATGTGTGTGTGCGTGTATGCACTGTTTTGAAACTGTTTGTGGAAGTACTGGGAATTGCATTTAACTGTATATGTTTTGCTGTCATGATAACACTCAAATGTCACACACCGATATAACATGTATCTACCCTTACTAAGAGGTGTCTCACCCCTGCTATACGTACATTTTTTTCAGGTCCTTTGAGTAATTGGAACTAGCGTCCTGGTGTTGGGAGCATAGTGGTTGGTGTACTGCGAGAGGTACTTGGGTAAGTACTAGGACTGTATCAGATTGACTTTTGTGATTATGGTTGTCACTCGGGTTGTGTTGTATTTTTTTGAAATTTGACTCCTTTATATAGACTCTGGTATGATACAAATTGTGTATAGAAAGACTTATCTTCCGCTATGTTTCTATTGTGTATGTGAATGTGTATAAGGTGCCTAGGAATCCTATGGGGTCGGACCCTCATTCATTGTACTGTATCTTGATTTTGGTGATACAAGGACAAGTTAGGTTACTTTTTCACCCTCGAGTCCAATTATTAGGTTTGGGGCGTGACAATATAGGACTTATAATTTTCATATTTAGTTTTGTACGTAAAAATATAGTTACTTTATTTCTTAAAAATACAATCACTTTATTGATTTATCATCTCAGTTTTAAAATTAATTATGCAAAAAAAATTATTTCTTATAATTTTATAAAAAAAAAAAATTTACTAGCCCATAAATATTGTTTCTTAAAAAATAATTGATTTCAAATTATCAACCCAAAAATTATTTGATAAAATTATTTTCTAAAAACAATCACTTTTTTTTTATTTTACTGCCTCTATTTTATAATTAATTATGCAAAGATTTTATTTTTATAATTTTATAAAAAAATTTATTGGCTACTAAAAATAATTTCCTAAAAATAATTAATTCAAAATTATTGGCCTTAAAAACACTTAATACAAATTATTTTCTAAAAATACAGTCATTTTATTGATATATTATCTTGATTTTAAAATTAATTATACAAAAAAAATGTATTCCTTATACAGGTCCATAAAGTTTTTTCCTAAAAAATAATTAACTATAAACTATCCGTCCAAAAATCATTTCATAAAAATTATTTTCCAAGGTAGTCACTTTTTTTATTTTATTGCTTTAATTTTAACATTAATTATAGGAAAAAATTTATTTTCTCTAAAAACACCCGTGCTATTCTCGCGACATGAAAATTATTTCATATTAAAAATATTTTATTGAAAGTTATTTATAAAAATATTTGAAATGTATGAAAAATGAAAACTTTATATGGCCAAGTAAAGATGATGTGACCACCTCCTTACTAGGTGAGTTGCGAATTTTATGTCAAAGGGAGAGTCCCACTCACGCACTCTTCAGTTTCTTCTATTTGAAAAGTATGGAGTAACTACTTTTGTTAACACAGATTTTTACAATCAAATCAACAGCTTCAAGTTGGCATAAATCATTTAAAAAAATTATGATAAGTTCTTTATTTCTTTTAAATATTTTTAAATTGAATTTATTATTGTTGTGGGGTATACGCTTTAATTTCATTATTATCCTTCACACTTCAAACCCAGAATCTATGTTCTCTCTCTCTCTGTCTTCCTGGAAAATCATGAATTCTTGAAATCCAAGCAAGAATCACACGACCCAATTCGTCTCCTTCTCTCTCCTTCCTCTTTTGGTAGATCAGAGGAGAACAGTCGCAGGGGGAGGTGTAGTAGGTAACAGTCGCTTGTGCCTTTAGGGACGGGGTAACGGGGGTCTGGTCGAATTGAAGAGGGAGAAAATGCTTAGTAGTTCTGTATTTCCGGCAGAGGACGACCTTCCTTCTCCTTTTGGCGAACTGGGTTCGAGCTTATTGGGCTCAGAGCTCCGGGAAACGGCCTATGAGGTTTTCGTGGGGGCCTGCCGGAGCTCCGGCGCCAAACCGCTGACCTACATCCCGCAGTCGGAGAGGGCAGAGCGGTCTTCTTCGTTGTCGTTTTCGTCGTCAGCGGCCCCGTCGTTGCAGCGGTCGCTGACGTCGACGGCGGCTAGCAAAGTGAAGAGGGCTTTGGGTTTGAAGTCGTCGTCAGCGAAGAAGGGTACGAGCTCGGAAAATTGGGGCAAGTCAAAGGGACCTGTGACCACTGGCGAGCTCCTGAGGTCCCAGTTGAGGGTTTCGGAGCAAACTGATTCGCGGATTCGCAGGGCACTTTTGAGGATTGCTGCTGGCAAGGTGAGAAATTTAAGGTCTGTTCGGTTGATGAGAAATTTCAGGAGAAACTGACTGAAAGTATTGTATTTCTGCTGTTTGGTTCTTTATTTTTTTCTCAGGATATTAAAATTGTCCTTTATTTTTCTATTCTTTATGAGATGGTTTTATTTAGCTCCTTGCCTTGTCCTTTTTTTTTTTTAGTATATCTGATTTTATAGTTTTGTTCTTTTCTCTCTTCAAGCTTCAGTAGCCGGTGCATTTTCTGCTGATTTTTTTTTTTTTCCTTTTTCATTTTTAAGTGAACTCTTTCTAGCGTTTTCTTTCCGTTTGTAAATTTCTTCTTTATTTTGGGTGCAAAGGAAATTTCTTTTACTGACTGATGCTCATTTGTCAGCGTATGATTGAAGTATGAGATGAATTCCTCATTTCAATGAAAATTGCAGTTTGCTCAATTTTAGTAGCAGGTGCTTTTCTACACGGTCTGTTTTCACTTTCATGACTTCCTTGTTTAATTGAATGACAGTACCCGTTTAACCGTTTTGAACCGGGACAGTTATTTCTATAATTGTTGATTCAATGCACATTTGAAATTTTGAAAACTTGTATGTTCTTTTCAGAGAGAGAGAGGGATTTTAACTCTTGAGTAGCTAATGATTGTATTTGAGTTTCTGACTATGCACTTGTGCAGCTTGGGAGACGCATTGAGGCTATGGTTCTGCCACTAGAGATGTTGCAGCAGCTGAAGCTTTCAGATTTTCCCAATCAACAACAATATGAAGCATGGCAAAGGAGAAACTTGAAGATTCTTGAGGCAGGACTACTCCAGCATCCCTACCTACCCTTGGATAAGACAGACAGCTCCTCACAACGGCTTCAGCAGATTATTCATGAGGCCTTGGAGAAGCCGATGGAAACTGGAAAAAGCCATGAGTCAATGCAAGCCCTCCGGACCACTGTGATGTCTCTTGCTTGCCGATCTTTTGATGGGTCTGTCACTGAGACATGCCATTGGGCAGATGGGTTTCCACTGAATCTCCAACTGTACCAGATTCTTCTAGAAGCTTGCTTTGATGCTAATGACCCCACATCCATAATTGAAGAGGTTGATGAGGTATTAGAACTCATGAAGAAGACTTGGGTAGTACTTGGAATGAACCAGATGCTGCACAATATTTGTTTTGCATGGGTTTTATTTCTCCGTTATGTTACAACTGGCCAAGTGGAGAATGACTTGCTCTTTGCTGCTGATAACCTGTTGGTGGAAGTTGAAAAGGATGCAAAGGCATCCAAGGATCCAATTTACACTAAGATTTTGAGTTCTGTATTGAGTTTAATTCTGGGTTGGGCAGAGGAAAGGCTTCTTGCTTACCACAATACTTTTTATGGTGGCAATTTTAATTCAATGCACAGCATTGTTTCTCTGGGTGTATCAGCAGCTAAGATATTGGCAGAAGATATCTCTCATGAGTATCATAGAAAGGGGAAAGAAGACATAGCTCGCAACAGGATTGACACTTATATCAGATCATCAATGCGCAGTGCTTTTGCTCAGGCAAGTTTATGTCATTTCTGCATAATCTCAGCATACAAGAAGAGGCTTTAAAATTTACATGTGGACTTTGAGCAATTTAAATTTTCTCGTTTATATATTATGTGTGTGTTTGTGTGTTTCTGTTTGTATAAGCTGAGACACTTTTATGCATTTTGCCAAATATACCACCTGATGTTGCAGTCAATAAATGACTCCCAAAACTTTGTTTGACTTGTGTTAAGACAGAAAATGGAGAAGGTGAGCTCAAGCAGGAAAGTTTCTAAGAACAAGCAAAATTTGCCTCCTGTCCTTTGCATGCTTGCACAAGACATCAGCGAACTAGCTCTTAATGAGAAGGATACATTTAGTCCGATGCTTAGGAGATGGCATCCTCATGCAACTGGTGTAGCTGTAGCCACCCTTCACGCTTGCTATGGGAATGAACTGAAAAAATTTGTTTCAGGTGTCGATGAGTTGACGCCAGATGCTCTACAGGTTTTTAGAGCTGCTGACAAGGTGGAGAAAGACCTTGTGCAGATTGCAGTTGAAGATTCAGTGGACAGTGAGGATGGTGGGAAGGCAATTATTCAGGAGATGTCTCCTTATGAAGCAGAAGCTGTTATTGCCAATCTGGTAAAGTCATGGATAAGGACAAGAGCTGACAGAATGAAGGAATGGGTCGACAGGAATCTGCAACAAGAAGTACGTTATCACTGTTTCATGCATTCCCCAAAAAAAAAAAAAAAATACAAACACATAAAAAATAAAGAAGAATAAAAAAATGAACCACACACACATAAACACATGCTTACAGCTTTGTTTCTCCTGCTGATTACCTAGTTGAGAATTTAGGAGCTTGGAACAGTATAATATCATGGTTGATTGTGATGCAGATCATGCCTTGGACTTTCTGATTCATACCTAGGTAGCATACACATTAGTGTCATCTGAGACCAAAGGGTTTTGATCATTTAAGGACTATGTTTTGAGTACCTGCATGGAGGCTATCATCATCTTTTGCTTAGGGTGATCATCTATTAGTTTATGTGAATGAATTTCATACTGTGATGAAAATGCCATAATCCAATACACATATAAAGCACTGTTTGGTAGTGCAAAATTATTTTTATTTTCCACTTCTAGTTTTCCAGAAGACTACAAAGATGTCACTTTTTTTTTTCGAGTTTCTCAATGTATATGGAAATATTGAAAAACAACAAAAAAGATGTTTTCAATATTTTCTATACAAATTTTGGAAAACTATAAATAGATAAAAATAAAAATTAAAAAAAAAAGGTGACATACTTCATACAATCCATGACTATTTTAAGGTGTTTTGTATTACTTAAGAAAATTGAACATTGAAAATTGAAAATAAACTGTTTTCAAACCTAAAATGGCCCTGATGTTTTATTTTCCCTTTTCTAGATGGGAAGGAGGAGGATGTAGAATAATTTCACCCCTCTCCTCTTCAACCCTCTCCTCTCCTGGTGATATTGGCTATGAGTAAGAGACTATTAACCCTTTTTTCCTTTTACCGCTTTTTGCTTGGCTAGCTTTTTATGTTAATGCTTAAGTCCACTTGGCATTTGCTTCACCAGCTCTCTAATTAGTAATTAGTAACAATTAACAAACATGTACCTGAAGTAATTGTGGAATGGCATTTTGGTTCCAGTCCTAGAAGGTTGGGTTAGGGCATTGTGAGTATTGATTATTTGCATGTATCAAAAATAACAATAATGAGTTGATTCTTGTTTGCTGTGGACCACTAACATTTCACTGATGAGCTTTAGTTGTGGAACTTCTCATCGTGTAATTTTTCTTATGTTAATTGATGCTCTTTGTTTGTTAAACATTAACCTAAAAAGCTAAAAATTATCCTTGAAAATAATTCTCCATGACCTAATTGTTCCAACCCTGTCTTTTTTAGGTATGGAACCCGCGAGCAAATAAACAGAACTTTGCTCCCTCTGCTGTTGAAGTCCTACGATCTGTAGACGAAACTTTGGAAGCATTCTTTCTGTTGCCCATACCAATGCATTCAGTGTTGCTTCCTGATTTGGTGAATGGTCTTGACATATGTGTTCAACATTATGTATTGATGGCAAGGGCTGGTTGTGGTAAATCCTTAATCTCCTGTAAAGCTATTATGCATGCACACACACACACACACTCACACTCTCTGTTGAGTTATTAATTTCCTCTCTAACAAATAGTTCTCTTTTTTTTATCCTTAGGGAGTAGAAGTACCTATGTTCCTACAGTGCCTGCTTTGACCAGATGTGCCACTGGATCAAAATTCCATGGCGTATTTAAGAAGAAGGAGAGGTCACAATTACCTCAAAGGAAATCTCAGGTTGGTACCAATGGGCATAACCCTGGGATGCTGCAGCTATGTGTTCGTATCAACACATTACATCACATCCGAAAAGAGTTGGAAGTTTTGGAGAAGAGGACAGTGACTCATCTGCAGAATTCTGAATCCACTTATGCAGATATTGCAAATGGGTCAGGGAAAAGGTTTGACCTTTCAGCAGCTGCATGCCTGGAAGGGATCCAACAACTCTCTGAATCAACTGCATACAAGGTCATCTTCCATGATCTAAGCCATGTTCTCTGGGACGGCTTGTATGTTGGGGAAGCTTCATCTTCTAGAGTTGAGCCTTTTCTTCAAGAACTTGAGCAGAACTTGGAAATCATTTCAACCATTGTGCATGATAGAGTTCGGACACGTGTTATTACTGACATAATGAAGGCTTCTTATGATGGGCTCTTATTGGTATTGCTTGCTGGTGGCCCTTCCCGTGCCTTCATGCAGCGACATTCCGTAATAATTGAGGAGGATTTTAAGTTCCTTATGGACCTGTTCTGGTCCAATGGGGATGGATTACCAGCAGATTTGATAGACAAGCACTCAACCATTGTAAAAAGTGTGCTCCCTCTTTTCCATACTGATACTGAGAGCTTGATTGAGCAATTCAGATGTGCGACTGTTGAAAGCTATGGCTCTTCTGCAAAATCAAAGCTTCCACTGCCTCCAACTTCAGGTCAGTGGAATCCTACTGAGCCAAACACACTCTTGAGAGTTTTGTGTTACCGGAATGATGAAAAGGCAACAAAGTTCCTCAAGAAAACTTACAACTTATCGAAAAAACTCTAACAACTTATGAGTGATGGGAGATAGGTCACTTGATGAATGAGCTCTAATATAAGAACTGCTCTGGGTTCATTCTTGTAGCATTTCAATATTTATTGTAGTACCACAGCAGAAATTCCTATATTTCAATTTGGTGGAAGCTTCGGTAGCAGTTCCCCCAAGAAAGCAAATACTAATCTAGTATGGTAAATTTTTTATTGGATTCTTTCGGTACAAAGTCCATACTACTCAGTTACTCAAAAGACTTCCTGGGGAAGTAGGCTTGGTCTCTATTTCAGAGGATTAATAAGGCTTGGGTGAGGAATGCAGATATCCAAGGCATTCCGTCCGACCAATATGCTATGTTTATAGACCACCTATTTAAGCTGGTAAAGTTTTTTGTCCTTATATGTAAATCTTTTTATGAAATTTGCACCTTCTCGCAAACCCCCACAGTGGAAGATAATTGTTAAATTGCAGAAGAGGGAAAGAAAAGTGGCAAATGCGATACTACAGGAATTGTTAGCCGTTTGGCAAGTATTGTTCTCTTTTTTTGCAGTTTGGATATTCTGTAGTGTTTAAGTTGTCTTATTTATGCTTTCTGAGGTTTTAAAGCAGGAAATCTGCATTTCCTTCTTGTACTTTTTACACTTTGCATGGGAGCATTCTTAAATGTGTACGCTTCAGTCATTTGGATTTTTGAGGATTAATACAAAGCAAAATATACTGTTGTATTGTGTTTTGTTTAAATTTACACATTCAAATTGATGGTTGCCTGTTCCAGTCATTCAGAAAATTTTGCCATCCACCAAGCTTTCTTATTCAATGGACCATATCATAGAGATCTAACAAGGTTTTCCCCTGATACTTGATGAACTCTATCTGGGCCCAAGGCCAGCTATTTGTAGAAAGGCTTTCTTATGATTTGTTTGGTACCCGAGAATACAGTGGAGTGAAATGAAATGAATTTTTATATTTTTATGTATTTTTTATATAATTTTTCATTCTATTTCAGTGATAGCAAACATGGTGAACAAAACTAAGTTGAAGAAAACTATTACAAAATCAAAAAGAATTGAGATGTGAAACCTTGGTGTCGCAAAGAAGTAATGCTGCTGCTGCTGCTGGTGCTTTATGGGCAATCTCAGCAGAGTATGAGCAAAACAGGGTTTTCCCAATGGGGTTGTCTGTGTGAGCTGCCTTCCTCACCCCAACGCTAACCCTAACCCTAACCCTAACCCTAACATTCCAACACCGTATGTTAATGGGGTGTCACATTTTCGTATCTCAACACATTTATCTCATATTCTACAGAGGATTATGTACTCTGTATGATGATGTTTTGGCATTTAAAAATATATCAACATGTATTTTTTTTTTAAGGGGACTTTGATTTATATAAAATTTGATAAGATTTAATACTCTTTTGTATTTTATATTGTTTGATTTAGAGTTGTAAATTCATGGCGTGGGCTCTTAACACAAATAAGTGTTTTTAATATGTAGATGCATATATATATATATATACATCTAGTTGGAAAACTGCAACTATATGCATAACATTCTTTTTTATATAACAACAAAACCAAGTCTTAGTATATATATATACATGTCTAGTTGGAAAACTGCAACTATATGCATGACATTCTTTTTTATATAACAACAAAATCAAGTCTTAGTTCCACTAAGTGGTATCGGTTATATGAATCATTTTCCGTCAATTTATACAATTATGGACAATTTCTTTTTTATATTAGAAATAAAATTGAAATTAAAAATCAACAACTTGTTTGGTTAATATTTTTAAAATCAAAACAAACTAAAAACTTGATTGACTAAATGTTATTTTGAATCAAATAATAATTAAAAGTATAACTAAAATAATAAAGTAAAAGATAATATAAATTTAAATATTATAATAAAAATAAAAATTATTATAGTTACTTTACTTATTTATTATATTTTAGAATTCATGACAATGTTATTATAGATGACAGGTGGAAAATAGTAAATATCTTTTTAAAATGGCTTTTATGGTTTTTAACTTTTTTTTTTCAAATTTCTTGGATATTTTCATTTTAATTATGTTGTAAACTCATACGATCATTTTTTTATTTAAATTTTAATTACAAATTACAAATAGAAGAAATTAATTTAATCTCAAAAGTTAATTCTCAATACTAAAATATGTTGACAACAAATTGTTCAAATAATGGAAAAGAAAACAACTGAAAAGGGACAATGGAAAAGAAAATTGATGATATAAATAAATACTTTTTCATAAAATGTTTCTTTACTGACAAAATAAAAATAGGAAACAAAAAACAGAATAATGATACCAAATAACATGTATGTAGATTACAGCTTTATAAATAAAATTTTTAATTTGTAAACGTTTTTGAATAAACATACTTTTTCGTCATCTCTTATTTATCTCAAGACCTAATTGTTCAATTGAACTTGATTAATTAATATAAATACATTACTTGAAATATGCTCTTTTATCCCGCTATTAATAAGTAATGAGCATTTTAATACATATGAATTTGAATGAAGAATTAAAAAAAAAAAAAATTAAATCAATTAAGAATATTTTTTAAACTAACATACAATTAATCTATATTTACTTACGCATTTAACATATACGTCACGTACATTCTTATGTACGTTAAGCCCCCTTTGTTTAAATAATTTACCCCTCATCTTCCATAGAAGTATCTTTTTTTAACCTTTTTTTCTTAGGTTATATCCTTTTTTAAGTGATAGATGGCACATGTATTTTACAAGAACTTAAGTAATGGTTAAGAGTATAAATTTAAATTAAAATAAAATTTTAAAAATATAATTTAAATTTATAATAATTTTATTTAAAATTCATGCAAATTGAAATTTAAAATTCATGCTTAAAACTTTGAAATTTATGCTCTTAAATATAATTTCATGGAGCCTAATAGAGCTTGTCTTTCTAGGTGTAGCTCCATTGCCCCCATTACACGAGCATTAGATATACAAATCACCTAAATAAATTCTCCAATAGATATAAGCCACTTCATTATGCTCCAATTGTGCAATAGTTCTTAAATCGTCAGTAAAATGAGCAACGCAGTCGCCCATCATTTTTTCAAAAAGTTTCTTTTTTTATCTCAATAGCATTTGTTGCTTTGCGTGACAACAGCATATGAGAACGACAGCGAACCAGCCGCATCATTTTACAAAGGAAGCTTCTTTTAAGGTGCTTCTAGCCAAAGCCGGACAACTCTTACGTCCGAGGCTCCAATCAGAAACACAGATTTGTGTGGAATTAAATGAAACTCGATTCATGTTAAATCAAATTTTGTCTAATTTCATACAAATTCTAAATCACAAGCTCTACATCTATGTGCTCCCAACAGAAGATAAATTGCATGAAGAGTTCACAGTTGTGCAACAATGTGGTGAAGAATAACAGGTAACTATTGAGTTCAGATGCCAGGGCCGGCCCTTTTAACTGTGAGAGAATAGATTTCGAGTCATTGATTTAGTTTGTGTGCATGTGAACGAAAGTCGCTACAATATTTGTAATGTTCTTCATCCAAATCCATACAAATCCAAACTCCAAGTTCCGGCCTCCAAGTTCGGAATTACAGTCAAAAACTTCTACTAGCCCGCAAACAATTCTCAGTGAAGCCATCGATGATGTAATCCTTTCAACCAAATGAGGCTTGCATTTGCATTTGAGCTCAGAAATCAGGTTTCAGAGAGGACCTATTCTAACGAATCAAAAGGAGCCCATTAACATCACTACGTGTATTGAGAGTGACAAATTTTTAAAACTGCATAGGCCAAGAGCTTCCATACAGAGGTACCGGAAAGCTATTTAATATTGTAAATGCAAAATTATAATCAAAAGCCGAGCTCACCAGAGGATTTCTAACAAGACCTATTTCTCAATGAGATATATCAATATGCACTCTTTCCCTCCCTCTTAGCTTTATCCAAAATTGACAAACAATGCAGCAAAAATTAAAGTTCATGACAGGCTGCAAAATCTTTTTGTTCACAATTTCTATATGGAAGAAGGCCGGTGGTTATGTTTGTCGATCTCTCTCTAGAAGCTAATGTATCCAAACATACATGGACTACAAATAACTTTACCTTTGATTATGTCTACTAAATAGTTTACTTTCTAGTGCCAAGGATTCTTCTTGCTTCTTCCCCTTCTTTTTGAGCTACTTGCTGTGCTTGCTTTCTGTAGAAAAAGATAAGAAGGCACCAGGTTGGTAATAGCAGGTTTAAATTTTCAAAATGCAAGCCACAAAACGGCAATAATCCTCTAGCTTTACATACCGATTTTGATTTCTTTGCCTTTCCCCGCATTCTGTTCTTTGGAGGTTTTAGTTTGTATATCCGAACCATCCAATGGTGAGTCGTGAATACCTAGATAGATTATGAGCCACCAAAAGTTAATCAGACCAAGCACAAGTACTTCCAAGAGAGGAATGGACAGGGCATGTGAAAAAAAAAAAAAAAAAGGCATGACCTTAAATGGAGGACATATTCAATTATAATTGAAAAAAATGAAGCATCCCCAACAATCTATTCCATTCAAAACATTTTTTTCTCAGTAATTCTGGTTACTTTTTGAACTTTAGGGAGTAAAGAGCTCCAATGGCAAGAAGTGGGGTGGGAATTCACTCAGATTCAGAACTTAGCTCACATTTTGTTTGTCCTAAGAACACAATGGTCATAATGCAAGAATCTGATTGTCTACAAAGGAATATTTGTTATCATTTAAAGCAGACAACAACACAAAGGTTTTTCATTAATCCATAAATGGAATGAACAATGACTGACAATTCCTAAATTTCACCAAGGGATTGTCCATTCCTGTTATTCAATTTGAAATTTTGGATGGAATAACATAAACTTTTATATCTGTTGTTTTTGTTTTTCTAAATTAGTATATCACTTTTCTTTATTACATTCACATCTTTTTTTATTCTATTCCAAAGAATAAACATTCCAAAACCAAACATAACCAAAGAGTTAACTTGCAACAAGCCCAAGATTTATTGGGACCTTTTGCTAAAAGCCTCTTTGGTTTTCTCCCATTTTTCTAATTTTAGATATAAGCTCACCACAAAAAAAACTCAAACAAGTGCATATATTAAGAATTTGATGCATGTTATCACATGCACATCTCACCAAACATCTAAATTTGTATATGCTACCAAAAAGACATGAAAAATATTTAGTAATCAAGTTGCCAATTTTCAAATAAAAAAATAGAACAGAAGATAACAGGTCATTAGGCAAGATGCATCAGTCACTATTTGAGAAGAAAATGCAATTTCAAAGTTGGAGCCGTGCCATATTATCCTCAGCACTACTACAATCAACTAAGGTGGGAAACTCAAATTGTTCAAATTGGTATGCGGCAAGTATCCTTGTAACCTCAACATGCAACCAAACAAATCTCTTCCCAAAATATCAATAATGTGCACTATAACTGTAAGACAAGTGGCGCAGCTCTAGGGTGAGTTGTGAATGACCAAACAATTAATTGTCATGCAGTGTGCACTTTTTGCCAAATTCAAAGTTCAGATTATCTTACCTCCTCAAAATATGTGAGCTTGAAATATTTCTTCCCAATTTCAGTCCGCCTTACTCTATCAAAGCCTTTGCCATCTGTCTCCACAAATCTAAAATGAAAATAGGCAAGTTAGAATAAGAATTTTCTGCCAACCAAAACAAGCACAACCTCCACAAACAATCAGCTAAGTTCAAGAAAAATGCAAACCTGTAATATGAGAGTTTGTACATCAGGCAATTTAGCATGGTTGAAGTGGCCTGAGAATCAATCCGATACTGACCATCTCTCTTGTACACAGCAAGACACAAAACAGATTAGTTGAAATTATAGGTTATGAGCTATTAAAGATAGCAGGGAATCTAGAATATTATCTTCTATATCAGAATAATAGTGACATAATCATATGGCGATATAATTATATATATATATATATGCATGCATATGTATGTATGCTATGCATTATATAGAACACCCATCTGTACATCTTTTTGTGCTTTAATAGTTCACCTGCACATATAGCATGCATCCCTTAGGATCATGATCATATGAACACAAGATTCATTCAACTCCAATCACAGAAGTGTATTCAAATTGCTTTCTTCATTTTGTCTGACTGTCTTAGATAATAAATAAATATATCAAGGAAAGAAAGGACATACATGGAGGAGGATAAGGCATCCTCTACTACAAACACACAAACAATAAATAAAACCAACACACTCAAGAAGCAAAGCTCCCCAATATACCTACTTCATTTCACTAACTTAACATTGTTTATTTTTTATTTTTTTTTATGACGTGGGAACTCCAGCCACTGATGAGCCCTTTGGACCCGGTGTGGCACCAAACCCACGAGGGTGGAACTATTGCTACTCACCCATTGACGCACCCCTGGTAATTTACCGTGCAAACCACAAGTAGGGAATTGAACCCATGACCTTGAGGTCACCAAAGTCACAAGTCCGCCCTTACCACTTGAGCAAGCCCGGCTGGGCAACTTGACTTAACATTGTTACGTCACACTTAAGCGCTTAACACACCTCCACATGTGTAGCCCAAAAACATATGAACATACACAAAAAATAAATAACACACATTAGGGGAACATCATCATCCAACTAGGAAAATTTAACAAATAAAAGATGAAAGGAAGCGACAGAAATTTGACCCAAAGCCTCCCAAAAATATATTTCAAGCCTTCAGAAGACAATCAAAATCATGAAATCAAACCCAATAATAAAACTTGAATTTTTAGTTATACAATCAAAAAGTCAACTTTGTTCCCATGTTATTTGGAGACAAAAGTCCATCACTCACTATGGAGTAAACACAGGAAATAAAAGCTTTCACCAAAAGTAACACAAAAAGGTTGAAAAAAGGTCACACCGTAAATATCTACATGCAGACATTACAAAAAAAAAATTAAACAAACAAATAGAAAGATTCAAATGCCACCATAAAAAAACAACTCATTTCAGGTCCTCTATACAGCCATATGCAAGAGCGAACTTTCACATGCATCCAAACATCCCATTAATACATTTGTATCCATACAACAGCAACAAGAACAACAAACCAAGTTTTTAAGTCCCACTAGGAGGGGTCGGCTCATGAATCCACCAATTTACACAATCATGGACAATTTTGTACCAACAATTTAAGGGATACTAATCTTACTATCTTATTCTAAGTTAATTTATGTCTGCCCTACCCTTTTGCTGCCATTGACAGTAGCTAGCTATTTCCTCCTCACCGGTGCACCATTTGGCTATGTTGCACATGCCCAAACCATCTAAGATACCCCTCATCTTTTACAAGCGCTATGCCTACTTACCGCAAATATTTTTTAACATTATATCACCCATCCACCTTAGTATTCTCATTTCGGTAACTTCTATAGTTTTGATATATTGCTTTGTAGTTGGCCAAAATTATGATCTACATAGCATAGCTAGTTTTATAATCATCTTATGAAACTTTATTTTTAATTTTAAGGGTATTCTATGACCACACAACACACCCGAAGCATTTCTCCATTTTATCCACCCTGCTTTAACTCTATGTATAATATCATCTTTGATTTCTCATTCATATTGTATAATTGATCCAAGGTAGCAAAATCTAATAGCGCTATTAATTTGTTGACCATCAAGTTAAATGTTTTCTCCAATATTCCTCCCACAACTAAAATTACATTTCATGTATTCTGTCTTATTTCTACTTATCCTAAAACTTCTAGATTCTAAAGTTTCTCTCCATAATTCTAACTTATATATTACTCCACCCCTAGTTTCATCAAAATCAAGACTATCATCTACAAACAACATACACCTTGGATAATATCTTGTTTGATTTCTCCTACACCTTTTTAATAAATCTAAAGTATCAAAATCCAATAGTGCTATTAATTTCTTGACCATCAAATATAAGGTTTTCTCTGATATTCCTCCTATAGCTAAAATTACATTTCATATCTTCTATCTTATTTCAAATTATCCTAAAACTTCTAGATTCTAAAGCTTCTCTCCATAATTCTAACTTAGATTTACTCCACCCTTAGTTTCATCAATCAAGACTATCATATGGAAACAACATACACCTTGGAACCTCATTTTGAATACTTTTTGTAAGTTCATCCATCATTGGTACCAAAAACCAAGGGTTCAAAGCACAACCTTGATATCCACCTATTGTGATTGGAAATTCCCTAAACTCTCCACATGTGGTCCTAACACTAGTCATTACTGCATCATACAAATCCTTAATTGACATTAGTATACCCATTACATACTCCCTTTTTTCTTCTAAAACCCGCCATAGAACTTCCCTAGGCACCATGTGAGGCTTTCTCTAAGTTAATAAAAACCATAAGCAAGTCCCTCTTCTTTTCTTAATCATCTTAAAAGATATATAGCCTTCATAGTCAATCTCGCAAGCATAAAACTAAATTTATTTTTTAAGATCCTCGCTTCCAACCTTAGTCTTTGTTCAATTACCCTTTCCCACTGTTTCATTGTACATCTCATAAGTTTAATTCCATGATAGTTATTACAATTTTCAGTATCTCCTTTATTTTTGTACATAGACATAAAAGTGTTTTTCCTCCATTTGTCTAGCATTCTCTTAGTTTTTATAATTGTGTTAAGTAAATTAGTTAACCATATAAATATCACCTAGTCATTTCCAAACTTCAATGGATGTCATCCAAATTTTATAGCTTTTCCATTTTTTTATAAACAAAGAAATTATATTAGAGAGGCGCAAATGTACATGAGGAAAAAAATAAAAAATAAAAAATGGAGAATAAAATCCTCCCTTTACATAAAAAATAAATACAAATTTCACACTCTAAGCCCAAAACCAAACTCAATGCAATAGAGCAAACCAGTCCCACTGCATGTCTTCCAAAGATATATAGAGAAAGAATCCATTGCTGACAACCTCAATAATGAAAGATAAATCACTCTACTCCAAAGCAACTTATTAGACATAGCCACTCCTTCGCTTTATTTTTATTTTATATTTTTTTTTATAACATGTAACTCCTTTGAATATTCCAGCATTCCTTTCCAAGCAAACACACCAAATAATACCTATAATAGAGCATCATCATAAAGCTTTCCTATCCTTCACCAAAACCTCTGAACTCAGATACAAAATGCCTTCAATGTGGACAGGCAAACCCAGCTCAGACCAAATATACCAAATAATTTATTCCAAACAGATATCGTGTAAGAACAATGAAGAAGCAAATGTGCACACATCTCTCCACTCAAAGTACACAAATATCTGATGACAAGACTTTATTAAATCTTCTCTTCTGAAGCAAGTCATTGGTATTAATTCTTTCAGGTACAGCAGTCCGAATGAAAGCTTTTATTTTCAAGGGAGCTTTGGCTTTCCAAATCAAAAGATACAAAGTAAAATTATCCGCAATAGGGTCACGAGTCAAATAAGAGAAAAAAGATTTACAAGAGAATTCCCTGGAGTGTCTAAGCTCCAAACCCTTTTGTAACTCCCCAAATGAGCATGAAAAGAATCAAGCAGGCTAGCCAAAAGGGCTAACTCAATAACTCTGATTTTGCTAGTAAGTCTCAAATTGTTAACTTTTTCATCATTTGTCAATTCTAAGTTTAAGCATTCTACTTGGTTTTCATCAAATAGCAAACTAAAGTGACTTTGCCATATTTCTTTTATGTCTTCTTTAACCACAACACTATCATCCCCATTTTTTATACATGTTACATCACATATGTCCTCACTCTTTATTTCTAAATGTCTCTTTTCCTTTCTTTGGTATCTAATTTAGCATATAAATTATTATATGCTCTATGTTTAGCTTCACTAACAGCCTTTTTTGCATCTCTTCTTACCTTTTAATGGTTTCCAATTTTCAAAATTTTCCATGTTTCCGTATTTTCACCATGTTGCATACCAAATTCCTTGTCTTTAGGCTTTTTGGACATCTTGATCCCACCACCAACTTTCCTCTACCTTTACCTAAAATCTATTTTGTTGTTTTCTTTAATAGAGTTATCCTACTCCAAAGAGGGTTTGCGTCTACACTATCCCTGTTTATATCAACATGGTTACATTACATTTGTATCCATGCTCATACAAAATAAGCAACGAGCATAATGTAGTCAGTTTGTAATAATCTAATTATTAAGCACATACCTCTCAAGGAGCCAAAGTTTATGACCAGGTGTAGCTATAGTTTATGATCAGAAAGAAAACAACACCAATCTTAATCAAAGCAAGTGTTGCTAGAACTAACTTCTTACCAGATAATCAGGTTCTTTGATATGAGGGAATACACCACCTCCTATGCGAACCATCCACAGGAACTTATTAATATCATCACTGGGGTAACCAACAAGACCTGAAGAGTATTGCAAACTTCAGAACAGTGCAATATTTTCTGTTCATTCACTTTTTAGTAAAATTTCTTGAGCATAAATTAAGAGAGCATAAATTAAGAAAGTCAACCTCCAAAAACAACAAGAACATATTTTACATCCAAGGAGTTAAAAATCTCCCAAGCAGCCTTTTCTGGAGAAGACATGGCAGTGCCAACAGTTGCAATATGTGTGTTATTCCAGGTATTATTGTCAACAATAACAGTGCGATTAGCCATTGCAGTTGTTTGATAACCATAGTCCCACCAAGAAGCAACCTGCAAGCGATTGAAACTCTTTTACTACCACCATTGCCTTAAAAGATAAGGATGTTCTTTATAAATATATAAATTTTATAAAGGTGAAAAAGAACCAAAAGGCGTATTAGATGTGTATTCCACATGTACATCATGGATATACAATCAAAAAGAAACAAAAAGAGAAAGAATTAAAAAGAGAAGTCCCAAAAAGAAAGGGGGAGTGCAAAACAATTCTAGCAGGCTCAATCACTTTGGACATAAAAATGACAAAAACATTATTGAAACATGCCACAGCAGTATGAAAACACAATGAATGGGAAGATATCAAGCCCAATGATCATAAATAAAAGTAGTGTCTTGACCATCAACAACTTGATAAGGACAAGAAACCACATGCAGAATAAAGTGGTTCTAAACATAGGTAAATGGTACTAATAACAATCATTAAAAAAAAGACAAATAAATAACCCACGACAATATTAACAATAAAAGCAGTGCTTGTTTAAATTGAACGTGTAAAATATGTTGCAGTTTTCTATTTCCAAAGTTGATGAGATAAACAAAGCCATTGTAACATATTATTTGATCTCACATGCAACTTTCCATTAGCGCTTCTCTTCTATGCCACTTAGCATTTCAAATTCCGAATGAGGACATATGCAGTAAAGCCACAACCATCCTCAGAATCACCAATTCACCAGAACTTTGAATACCTGGAAGTCTGCTTATGTCCTATTCAATTATGGCCATAGTTCTATGTTAATCGCTCATTTTATATAAAGCCTTTTTTAGGAGGCGTGAGTTAGCGTATTAGAACACTGTTAAGTCAGCATAATAAGAATCACAAGAATGATATAACCTTTAAGATTAATAAGGGAAATAAATGTTCAGTGATACAAACTTATAATAACAGAATCTCCGGCATGTAAAACAGGAAGAGAAAGGAGAACTCACTTTATCATCCACCTCAGTATTGTGGCGTAACCATCCATAAGCTTCTCTAAAATCATCAAAAACATGAAAACCACCATCGGGTGAATTAGATGTTAGAACAATAGAGGGAGCTGAATAAGCTTCTGCTGCTGCCCAAACACAATGAACCTACACAGAGAAATATCGTGTGCATTTAAAGTCATTTTACTCAAAATAAAACCTTATTGAATAATTATTAATAAAAAGGGGGGGAGCAAGAAAAAATAATTTTTTTCCTCCAGATCCACAGAACATGGCAACAAATACAAGTACAAATTGAACAATAGGGAATTCTGATTTATATCAGTAGTTCCAGAGTCCAGTGAAATAGAGTGTCTAGTCCAATGGAAAAAAAGTGGAATCTTGTAGGCCTAACTAGCACAGATTCAAGGAGACTCAAGTTTGATCACTCATGAAATTGCTGATTCTATAAACAAGAGTTGCAGAAAGATGTCCTTTATCAACATTTGCACACTATGTTATGTGAATGGAATTCTGACATTAATACTACGTTACTAGAATTGGTATTGTAAATAATAATAACAGCAACACAAATCAAGTTGTGGTCACAGCTACATCTTAAGAATCTGGACTAGGAATGACTGTTGAAGCCAGTGAATGTTTCAACGAAGAGGGATTTTCACACCATTTGGTAACATTGTAACTGATACGGTGATCTGATCATGAAAATTGTTAAAAGAACTTCCATGGCCATTTGTAACATCTTATTTCAATTGTATTGCAGAAGCTAGATTCCATTATATCGACATGTCTCGGCTTTAAAATAGTTAAGAGTAGCATGCAACTAACCACTGGAATCAGTATTATGTTAGTTGAGAATTTTCATTTCAAAAGGCCTCCATATGATAAGTTCATAATCCATAGTACAAATAGCTTTACATGAAAAATCTATGCTCCTCAAACAGCCATTTTTCTCCTGTAAACCTGCACTGTTCAACCCAAACCCTCACTCCAGAAGTGAAGAGGCCTTTTGAATTATTGTCCTTTTCTGGATTAATGATTTTTGCTTTACTAACAAACAACATTGTTCAGTTCGGTTTTCGATTTTTCCATAAACTGAAATCGAAACTGAGAACCAATTTCATAGAACAGATATGCTAAAGTATACTGCTGGATCTTGGTATGGGTCTACTAGTCATAGGTTGATATGCTGTTAGCTTTACCGGTGATAGGTATGGAAGCCACTATGAGTAATATAAAACTGAAAATGAAACTGAAAACTGAAAAAGTGCGCTTATTCCAATTGGAGAGAACACGGGGAACACTTTCCTTGCTGGTCTTTTGGGTTGCAACATAGGAACCTTTCCCATTAATTACCTCGGACTCCCCCTCGGAGCCAAATTCAAAGACAAAGGAGTCTAGGACCCTATTATTGAAAAGTTTGAAAGGAGATTAGCAGAATGGAAAAGAAATTTCTTATCAAAAGGAGGCAGACTCACTCTTACTAGGAGCACTTTGACGAATCTTCCAATTTACTTCATGTCTCTCCTTCCCTTAACAGCCTCAGTTGCTAGGAGATTGGAGGGGATTCATAGAAGAATTCTTTGGGGAAGCATAGGGGAGGACTTTAAATATCACCTTGTTAGATGGGGAGTGGTCAAACAACCCATTTGTTTGGGAGGATTGGGATTGAAATCCCTCCTCACTTTCAACAAATCCCTTCTTTGGAAGTGGTTATGGAGGTTCATGAAGGAGAGAAAGACCACCATTGGTGGGATATTAGTTTCTAAATAAGGGCTTGAGCACAATGATTGGACAAACAATAGAAGGGGTTCTTATGGAGTGGGAGCACAGAAATTCATCAGGGAAGGATGGGATATTTTTTTCCAATTTGTGACACTTCAAGTGAGGAATGGGGCCAATGTTTATTTTTGGCATGATCTGTGGCGTGAAAACAGTAATCTAAGAGCTGCCTTTCCTACCATCTACAGCTTGGCTTGTGACAAAAATGCCCTTATCAGTCATCAAATCAGGGAATTTTCTGGGACATTTCTTTTACAAGGAATGTGGCAGATAGGGAACTTCACACACACTCTCTGACTTCTAGAGATTTTTCTACAAATTCCATCATTAAAACATCCCCAACGAGCCAAAATGGACTTTAGACAAAAATGGTGTTTTCACTGTTAAATATTTATATAAGAAGCTCTCACCATTGGGAACAAATTGCAATAACTCAACTTGAATTCACATTTGGCGGACAGCAGCCCCTTCAAGGGTTGTCTTTTTTCTGCTTGGGAGTCCATACATGGAAATATTTTAACCCTTGACAATCTGCAAAGAAAGAATCAGGAAAAGACTTTCTTCTGTCAAAATTCTGGAATAATCCAGAAAAAATAAACTAATAAAACAAAAAACTGGAAAGAAAGAATCAGAGCAAAAGATTCCTCCATTATCGCTGAACCTCAAAAAAGCTAACTCCCTTAAAGCAGCTGAAGCCAACACACCACAAAGAGGCCAAGTATTGAATCTTCTCCCAGACCAGCTGCCAATTCAATTTTCTCCTTGAAAAAATCTGTGCATTACGCTCAAACCATAATCCCCACAACACTGCAAAAATGCTGCATTTCTAGAGTGCAGCCCTCTCCTTCCTTCTTTTAAACCCCCAAAAGAAATAGAAAAAATTCCCTCCAACACCAGACAAACCCAAGTTTCTCCCATCACACCATATAATTTATTCTAGATTCTCCATTCATAATCAGTGTAAAATCAGATGAGGTGCCATTTCACAGAAACATCTGGAGATAAGGGCTTCAAAGGTATCCTGATCTGCAACAGGTTATTGTTATTGATTTTATTAAGCACAATCAACCAAATGAAAGCTGTAATTTTTTGGGGGAGTTTTGGCCTTCCAAATAAATGAATATAGGGAAAACAAGAATTGGAATGGGTCCAAAGCCAAGACCAAGTTCTTAGTTGAATAAAAATGATGATTGTTCAACAATGACAAGAAGGGGGAAAGTTCTGTCAACTCTCTATCATTTAAAGATCTTCTGAAATCAAAGTTCCAAGAAACCAGAGGGCTACCTGAGTCAACCACAAAGAAGGAAATCATTCTATTGTACCCTGAGCTCAAATGAAAGAGATGAGAAAAAGATGTGGCTAGAGCATCATTCCCTAACCACAGATCTTTCCAAAAGCAAGTCCGAGAACCACTCCCCACCAAAACTTTAATATGAGTAAATAAGGGATAAAGCTGAGAAATAGGTACCCATGGGCTCTTCGATGAACATTGCAAACTAACATTGGTATCCAACTCATTCTCACCCAACCCAAGCTTACTTCTAATCACACTATGCCAAAGGGAATGAGCTTCTAGGGGAAAATGCCATAACCGTTTAGCTAAAACAACAATGCTTTTAGACACCAAATTTCCAAGATCCAGCCCTCCCTCTGGTTTAGAGCCACAAACCTCTTCCCATCTTACTAAATTATCCCTTAAATCCCCAACTCCAGACCACAAGAAATCTCTGATAATTTTCTCAATCTTATTGGCAATCCCTACTAGAATCCCAAAAACAGACAAATAATGTAACAGGATACTAGATGAACAGACTTGAATAAGGGTGATTCTACCCCCAAGGGAAAAAAGTACCCTGTTCCAATCGTCAACCCTCTTGGCCACTCTCTCCACTACCAAATTCCAAAACTACGCACATCTAGGATTACCCCCCAAAGGGACCCCTAAACAAGTCAAAGGCCAATCCAAAAGACCATACTCCACATCAAAAGACTGCTCCCTAACTCATTCAACAAGCACATTTATATTTTCTGATATCCATTTTTCCCCATATTTATTTTAAGCCCCAATACCATCTCAGAATGAGGATACCAAAAATACAGCTGAAAGAAGGATCAGATCCTCTCGAAATAAAATAGTATCATCCGCAAACTGAAGATGAGAAGCCACCACTCCCACTCTCCCTGGTTCCACCCTCTCACCAACCCCCTATCGACAGCCCTATCTACCATTTTACTCATCACATTAGCTACTAGGAGTCTAGGACAAACAATAAGAGGGAAGTGGATCAACTTGTCTAATACCTCTCAAAGCCCTAAACCAAGAATTAGGTTCCCCAATCACTACTATTGAGAACCACACATTAGACAAACAACCCTTTCAACACCTGCATAAATGCTCGCCAAAACCCTTTCTCACAAAAATTTTATCAAAAAACTCCAACTAAATTTATCATAGACCGCCTCAAAATCCAATACAAAAATGAATCCCCTCTTCTTTCTCCTACAAATATCACCCACTGCCTCATTAGCCACCAAAACAGCATCCACTACTTGTCTACCCCTCAAAAAAGCACTCGGAGTGGTACATAGTCTTATCAAGCGCCGCACTCAACCTATTAGCTAGAATTTTGCTGATAATCTTATAAACACTAGAAACTGGACTAATATGTTTGAAATCCTCTACCTTAATGGATTTAGATTTCTCATGCACGAGGGTAATAAAAGTGGAATAAGTGCTCTTGCTCAAAATCTCGTTCCCATAAAATTCAGCAAAAACTTTAAGCAAGTCATCCTTAATAATATCTCAACAATCTTGAAAGAAAGCCAAATTAAAACCATCCATACCTAGAACCTTATCCCTCTCCATCCCGAAAACTACTTCCCACACCTCCTCCTCATCAAAAGGTCTCTCTAACCAAAGCATCTTATCTCTAGAAATGGGATTCCACTCTATCTCCCTTAACCTATGTTGGCCTAATAAGGCTTACAATTCTTATTTTGATGATAACAAATCAAATGATATATTTAATATGTTTCAAGTAAAAGTGTTCAGGAAAATAACAGAGCTCAAGTGTATAAGAAAGTTCATGGATTACAAAGAGCATGAAGAATGAAGTCATATTGTGAAAAGCTCAAAGGAAAGAATGCAACTACAAAGATGGTGAAAGAACAAGTTTTGAAGACTAGATTATACTTTTAAGGATATTCTCAAATGTAAGTACTTCAAAGTAAATCTTAAGTACAAAGAAATTTGAAACTCATAAAAATTCAAAAATATGTTTTTATATATATACTCTAAAGAATATTTATTAAATCCATAAAAAAAAAGGGTTTAAGAAAAGAAATTTGTTTTTTTAAATAATGAAGTTTTTAAATATATTTATTTCAAAATATTTGGAAAATCAAAAATATTTTTTTAAACATATATACTCTAAAAAGTTTTTTTTTAATAAATAAAAAGGGCTTAAAAAGAGAAGATTTTTTAAACCATGTTTTTAAACATATTTATTTCAAAATATTTGGAAATGAATTTTAGGAATCCTTGGGAGTAATGGATGATTTCAAAAAAACTCTATAAATAGTTCTAATCTCAAACATTTTAAATAAGAGAAAAGAAAGTACAAAGAAAGAGAGAAAGAACTTTGATGAAATATTCAAAAGAATTTTGAAATTGAGAAATCCTCTAAAGTTTCCAGATCAAGTGCTTTTCAACAACTTTTCTGATCCAGAGATATTCAAAGGCTTTTAGATCAAAGTAAGTTTTTTTTAAAGGTTTTAGATCAACTAATCTTCAAGTATTCAAAATTTTGTTTTCAAAGGATCTGAAATTCTTTTAAGATAAACTCTCTCATCTGAAATCGATTTACATTCTGAAATTAAGTTTTCCAACGATCAAAATTTTTATCTTCTTTGGAAAATTATTTGATAATCCATACCAAGTAATTGAGCTTGAAATTTCTTATATTTAAATTACTTTGAGGTATAAAGTGAGCTGATTGGTGTATTAATTCACTCTACTGTAAGAGTTCGCTTTTGTACACATATTCCTTCGTTATCTTTCTTAAACGATTCTGAGTTGTTGAATCGTTGAACCAAATAAGGGGTTGTTATTTGGAGAGGCGGGCTCTAGCCTAATTGAAGGAGTGCATTGTGAGTTGGTATTGTTCCACCAGGTAAAGGAACTGAGATAGTGAAATCCTTTGGTGTTTTTGCCAAAGGCGAGGACGTAGGCTGTGTTGAAGCCGAACCTCGTAAAAACTCTTGTCTCCTTCTCTCTACTTTAATTTACATACTTCATTCGCTTTTGTTATAAAATTTATGAGTGCAGGTTGCAGGATTTAAATTAAGTTCTTGATCAATAGAAAGTACGTTTTGATTAATCTTTTGCGGAAACCCAAAAGGGGAGTACGTTGATTAATTTGCGGAAATCTTAATCAAGTAAAGTGAATAATAAAATGTTACAGGGAAAGCAACAGAAGCCTAAATGTTATTGATTGATTGATTACATTGATTGAATTATTATTTTAAATTCCAGTTTTCTCAAGTGTTGTTATATATTGTATTTTGCTGGGTTATTAAAATTAGAAAACTTAAAAATCAAATAAAATTAAAAGATTTCCAATTCACCCCCCCCTCTTGGGAAGCTATTCTTCATTTCAACCTACAAGCCTCTTCCTCAAAATAAAGACTTTCAAAAAAAAAATTTATTGACCTTGGAAGCAACCTACTAGGATCATTAATAATTCTACCTTCCCCCACCTCCAACTCCCTAATCATATTTTTCCTCATCCTTCCATTAGCTAGCCTATGGACAAAGCCAGTATTACAATCACCTTCTCTAACCCACTTAAATTTAGTTTTTTTGTCTCCAGCTCCTCATCACCTCTTCCAATTCACTCTTCAGAGAGATCCTTTTCACCTCCTCACTGTCCGAGAGATTAGTCTCCTCTTTCTTCCAACCTAAAAATTCCAACTCATCTAGGATGCTGGCTTTTCTAATTTAGACATCACCAAACACCTCCTCATTCCAAGGTTTTAGCTTCTCCTTCAAACGTCTCAACTACCTTATAAACCTAAAACCTTCCCAATCCTCCCTATAAGAAGCATGATCTAGCCACATATTCTCAAACCTAAAAGGAGTAGTACCCTATTAGATTCCAGCAAAATAGGGAAATGATTAGAAGTAGGTCTCAGTAGAATACGTTGAGATGTTCGAGAATACGCTACAAAACAAGAATCTATGCAGTGCACTAGCCACATCCTAACCCCCCCCCCCCCCCCCCCAACAAACAAAACCAGGTACAGGTAGCATTGGTCTCTCAGGCCACTCCCTAATAAACAAGTCAAATTGTTGCATACTAGCACTACCCCCACCACCCCCCCCTCCCACCCCCCTTTTTCTTCTTCCCCAAAAACCTCACCACATTAAAACCACAACCCACTATCCGCATAGACGAACAGGACCCAAAGACATACTAAAGCTCATCCCAAAAAGCACTCCTAAAAGTTAGTCTAAGAGGACCATACACCAAGGAAACCCACCATTGACCCCTCCATTTCCCTTCAACAAGAACAAAAAGGGGTAAAAAACCACTAAATTATCCACTTTAAAGATAGAACAAGAGTCCACATAATGATCAGTTTCAGCCAAAGCCGATTATCTTCCTCTCCTTTTGGTCTTGGCTACTAGAAATGGGAACACATTCTACTGTTAAAATTGATATGAAGGTGTTCAGCATGATTTGGTTAGACTTATCGACATTTTGTATCACTGAATTTGCAGGGTGGCATGTTTCCTTCATTGTGCTGAAGAAGGATGATTTTATTTGGGGCGACGAAGGTGATGGGGGATCTGTGCAAAGGGTTAGGAGCAATAGAGATTGGCAGAGGAGTTCCATCACAGAGAAAGGACGGGTAGTCAGTTTAAGACCTCTTTTGAAAGAGGGGTAATTTTTTCCTGCTGAAGGAGGACACTAGTGGAGGGAGGTGGTCAGACGTTAGAATTCTATTTTTTGTTTTTTTTTGGGTGGGGGGGGGGGGGGTGACGGTGTATTGGATGGAAGTCTTCTCTTGTAGCTCTGCTGGAACTGTTGGGGATTAGCAAGACCGAAGCAGCAGATAGCCTCTAGGGCGGGCTAAGGTGTCTAGACTGCGATCAGCTGAAGGGAGGGGGAACTGGGGAAGCAGGCAGAGAGAAAGGTGAACCTTTGGCAAGCTCCTCTTTTGCCAACATAATGAGGGTTGCTCCAGCAATGGAGAAGGCCAACGCAGGGAATGCTGAAGTCCGGAATCGCAGGGATTCAGAGGTTTTGTTTCCTAATTCATTCCCTTTGATTAGGAGCACTAAAGCTGCTTTTGAAAATTTAAAAATCGGACTGGGCTTAAAGGGCTGGAAATGAATGTGGGCCTTAGGTTCAGAGGCCCAAGTCAGATGGGCCTATAGACAAAATTACTGTGGGTTGAAAAAAGAGGGCCTCTCCTCCTAAGGAGGCCAGCAGGTGTTCTTCAAATGTTGACACGAAGCTTACCAGAACTGAGGGTGGAGAGAAAGAAATCAGATTCTTGATGGGCTGATTTGTAATGTTGGGTGAAAGGATGCAGTCAGCAAAAGATAGGCAGGGCAGATGGGAAATGTTCAGTGACTCATGGTACTTCTCACAGCAGGGAGGAAAGTTCAAATTTAATCAGACTCTTGGATTGGCATGCAGGAATTCAATCTTAATTTGAATAACCAAGTTTTTCCTATAAAATCAGATTCTAAGGAGAATCAGAAGACAAATCTTGAAGAGGAAGCAGAGATTGATTCTTCGTATGATGTGGAGGACAATATAAGCAGCATTATGTGATTTTGAGAAGGAACTATTAGTTGATCAGCAAAGATCTGAGTTCAAACTCGCAGAGGAGAGCGGTCTATTTCGACTATTTGAAGGAATGAACGGAGACGCAGATTTGATTGGTTCGAGACAGAATGAACTCAGTGGAAACACCTGGCAGCAAATAGAGCTAGAATGTCAACATTGGGATCCTGTGTGTACACAGGAAGGTAAAGATTTTGTTAATCATTTTTCACACCAATTGATTGCCTTAAATGATAAGGGGTCTTTGCCTTCTAACCCTGAGCTTGATTTCCTTGATGCTAAAAATTCAAATGCTCTTCCTTGGGTGGTGGTGGGGGGTGGTGTGGGGTTGCATGGGATAAGGATGAAAAGGTGGATGTTTATTCAGGGAATCTACGTTCCTCTAAAACTAGTAATGGTATCCTTCCCCTTCCCACTCAGTCTCTTTTTGTTTCAAATATTGTATGCCCAAGGGAGGTTCCTTGTAGGGGAGAGGGCTGCGGATTTAGCTGCGAGGACAGTGGGAGAGACTTTAAACTGCAAAGAAAGAATAATGGGCAATTCTGGTGTGAGGGGAGTGGGGTGCAATTTACTGGTGGTAAGAAGAAAATATTCTATGGCTGGGACTGCAAGTTATTGGTATTGTACCATTCTTGTTTGAGGCATAAGGCCTGGTGTTCCGCAAGGGATATCGGGTGAGAGAGAAGAGATCTCTGAAGGTATACAAGTGGTCTTGATAGAGTCGGAGTCACCAATGTCTGAAACAAACAAGAGAACAAAAGGGATCAATTTTCAATCTCTGTAACTGGTTGAGCGACAAAGGGTTCTGGTGTAGAGTTTACAGTGGAAGACGAGAAGTTCTGGCAAAGAGACAGGCGACAAACCAAATGAAGACGAGAGAATCGCCAAAGTATGATTACTTGATTGGATGGTGGAGTAACAGGAGATTGAGAGGATACTGTTGAAGTTTGACTTTTGTGGCTTGATGGTGGAGCGACAGGAGATCAAGAGAGAAGATTTCAGGGAGTAGGGATTTAGAAACAAACGCAAGAAAAGAATTGCCAGCTTGCAGCCTGGATGGAGAAAGATGTCAGGAGGAGAGCATTGACTAGGGAATTACCCTAAGTGAAAAAGCAAGTGCATCTCCAATCAAATATTTTTTTAAAAAAATAAACCAAAAAAAAAGGAAGGAAAAAAAAACAAGAAACTAGAGAGGCAGACAGAACCGAGAGTCGTCAGTGTTACCAGCCACATTATCTTCTCTTGGAAAAAAAGCATTGTCTGGACAGAATTTTCAAAGCTCCAAATTTATAATTAACTCAGTCAGGCTTCAGTGCAGTTTTTGGTTTTCCACAAAATTTCGTACAGCCTTAGGCAAACCACAACCTCACAGACAAAAACTAGCATGGAATCACCATAAACTCTTTTTGGTGGAACCTTTATGTCGAAATTCTAATAAAATATCCCTTCAAACATTTGTTCTTTCAATAGGCATATCTAAAAGGTCATCCCTAGGCTCCCACTTTGCAAGGGTAGGGGGAGGGTTGTCATAGTGTATGCAGCCTTACCCCTGCTTTTATGCAAAGATGCTGTTTCATTGGACTCAAACCTGTGATCAACTGGTCACAAAGGAGCAACCATACCATTGATCCAAGGCCTGCCCTCAATGGGGGCACACCTGCACAGATAAATATTTTATGCAGTAGATTCACAACATCATATGTATATCATAGATAAATCATACAGATATTGATGAAAAAGACGCATAAAACAAAAAATTATCCTGACACAGCTACAGAGCAGTTCACAACATAACAACATAACATATTCCACAAAATAGGAAATGACAAATATCACAATCAAAACAGAGACATGCTCATAAATCATGCAAGATAGAGAAGGAAAAATGTGTACCACATAGAAGGCACCCAGAAATACAAGCAATAAAATAGCAATGACAGATGTCTCCAGAGGTAAAACCAAGAGCCTCTTCTGAATTCGGGACTTGATAGAAGCTTTTTCCACAGGATCCTTAGCCTCCTTTTCCTTCTTCTTATTCTTTTTTGAAGGACGCTCCTTTGGCATGTCTTCATTTTTGTCAGCCATTGCCACATTGGTTTGTGCTACAACATTATTGGAACCAGTATCCCCTGCCTTAATGATCAACATCACAGAAGGGGGAGGGTAAATTGAACTCCTTATGGTTGAAAACAGAAAACAACCAAAATGGAGAAAGGAATCATGCTTACATTGATATCTGAATTTCCTGATATGCCAGGCAACTGAAATTTGATTGATCTTGTAAAAACATCAAAAGCTTCAGACAATGCAATTCCAGACATAATACATGCTGCTGGTGCAAGTACGAGCATAAGACGCACCTATGATGACATTCAAAAACAAAGAATGCTAAGACCAGATGAAATAAGAAAAACAATGAAAAGGTGGCTGTCCAAACATTTGCCTTACCATGACTCCAGAAAAGTATACTGCTGTGACAATATAAAGTACTACAAAGGAACTTGCATCGGATAATGGCAAAAAACATGCCTGCCAACAGTCAAAAAAATAAATAATGAAAATAATACTGTAAAAGATAAACTGCCTTAGAGAGACAAGCACACAGAGAGATCATAAGTTATGGACAAGAAGGAGGATTCCCAGAAACCAACACAAAATTGAGCTGAATCCTAATTTATGAACAAAAAATTTAAATAAAAAAAAATACCAACAAGCAACAAAAAAATGGGAAGAAAATTCAGAACTTACAATAATGCCAGCTGGAACCAAGAATGCCAACACATTTATGTCCATAAAGTAGGAAGGCCAAGTGGGCGGTTGATGTTCACTAACACTAGCAATAATTGGGATATACTTGCTCGCATAAGTTCTGTCACAATTGGCCCCAGGGAAAAAAAAATGAAAGAAAAGGTCAACAAAGTAAGAGAACTAAATGAGGACAGAGCAGCACAGAACAAGTAGCAAGAAATTACTAAAATGATAATAGTTATAAATTCTTGTTGGCTTAATATATATTTTTAAAATTTCAAAGAACCGATAAAATGACAAAAAAGGACAAAATGGTGTCTTGATAGTTTCATGGAATAGCAAAATTTTGAAACAAAAGAAAAAAGAGAAGAGAAGAAAAATCTTTCAAGCTCCTGAAAAGTGTCTAATCTTCCTGAAAATTAAATTTCACTTCCCATTTCACAACCCTTTTGGAGAGCTGAAATTGATGATAGAGCTGCAGTTGCAAACTCAGTTTGGGCTGACATCAACCCAAAACCGAACTGAGTAATTTTCTACCCAAAATTGAAACACATACTCTAGAGAACCAAACCAAAATCCAAATAAGTTCAGTCACATCAAAAATATATTTTCAATTTTATTAGAATATGAAATATTTTATAGATGAATTTTAACCTAAAGACTGTCATGTCATCGTCATAAGGCTGAAATATTAATCAAAAGTAAACATGGAGACAATCAACAGTGCTAGGCAGAAGAAACCCAACAAAATCCAAACCCACAAGTAGATAACTGCCTTCTCCAGATGGCCCATCTAATCAAATATGTTCTGTGGATCCATTCCAGAGTTATGCCAGCTCACCTAGCCCAAGACACATCAGTAAAATAAATTTGCTTAATTCTCAGCAACAGTGACCCATAACTAGACAATGAATTAAGAACTGAACCAAATAAACCCGAAAGGGTTGTTGGTCAGTTCACATCTTCGATTGCACCAAACTAAGCTGCCCACTACTTATGACTTCCATATTCCATTGCACCTCATTCCACAGGAAGACTGAAGTGATAAATTTAATACAAAATGGGCATAGATTAAGAAAATTTGTACTTACGGATCAAGAAGACTTAGACTTCGACCACTCCATCCCTTTGTTGGACTAGAAGCTACCAATGCTACAAGGACTGCCATCACAGCACAACATACCACCCTGAATAATGAAAATTGTGAAATTACAACCTGAACGAAACATTTACAGCTTACAATCCGTAAAACCAATGCATAAAGTTTATAGGCCATTTAAATGTTTCATAATGCAACACATGGAATTGTTTCTGAAAATCACATGAACAAAATGATTTTGATGCACTCTTAGTATTCTTCTTTGTTGGCATCACTATTGGCTAATTTTGTAAAAGCATAAAGGAAGCTTACAGGCCAACAGCGACAACAAGCGTTACAGCTACTTTAAACATCTTTGGACTGAGAATGCCTTTGACATAATAAACAAGGGCCACCACATGGATAATAATAAAAACCTGCAAATAAAATATTAAGCCAAGAACATATTATGAAAAGATCAAAGTACATAACAAGTATAGATATAATGATAGAAATCAAAGGCACACAGTCAAGGGTACAGGAGATAAGGTTTCTGAAGACTAGCAATTTAAGGCTACAATAACCTGAATTTGTGAACTCCCCCAGACAAATCTTCTTAATAATTTTCCCACTACAGACTGTGTTACTTCTTTTCTTTCCTTTTTTTTTTTTTTTTCCAAACTAACATTGCTAAGTCAGAACAACGAAAGAGTCTGACATAGTTAAACCAAGAGGCTGCTTTTATTCCTAAGGACTGCAATTGGGATTGCGTAACCTTCATAACTTGCATTTTACTTTGCAGTAAGGAGCCTTTTCCCCCTTCATGTTTTTTATCATTGCTTATGCCTAAATAAATTTTTCATTTCTGCAACAGAACAGGTAGAACTGCAAAGATGTGCAAGGCGAGAACATATAAGCTAAGAATCAGAAGGAGCATGGATCCATTAATATATTTTTTTTGGGAGGGGGGGGGGGGAGGGAGATGTTGTACAATATAAATTCGTTTTTGCAACAAAACCAAGGATAATATTACTTAATTCTCTCTTTCTAGATCAACAGATTGAGGATACCTTGCTTAATAATAACCAAAAGCACTAAGCAAATTACCTTAGATGAGATAATATTCCCAAGAGCATATATAAAATGATAAAAATCAAACTGATCCACATCCCAGCGCTGGCCTAGCACAGAATACACTGCATACAAAAGGTGTGTATCCCCTTGTTGCGAAAATCTTGCTAAAGACGTGCAACATTGCAACCGCACAACAAAAACAATCCTGGAGGCAAACATAAAACTTTCTCTAACAATATTTCACTTAAAAAGAGTTCTAGAACTGGACACACCCAAGGTTTCTGGTTTCTAAAGAAAATTATAGCCTAAGAAAACAAAGTGACTGATCAAGTCCAATTCCTAATCAAGCAAGCAATCACATACCAGAGAAATCAAAAGCAACCAAAGGACCTAGAAAAGCCAGATGACAGCACGAAGGTATCATCCAAAACACAATCCACTGCCAGGTCAGGAAAACTTCCAACCCTCTGTAAAAACTAATGACTCATCAGAAGACCATTGCTATTGTACATTGCAATGATTGGGACCAGTTACCTCATCTATCAACCATTTATATAAACAGAAGCAATACTTTGCAATATTCAATTACCTTCAAACACTCTCCACCTCCAAATCACTACACTCATCAGCCCAACAGAGCTCTACACTGCCATGAGAAGCTCCTGTTTCTTCCTAAAGAAGGATGAACCACATAGTTTAATATGCCAACAGATTTATGAATTTTCCATCCTCTGATTCCACAGAAATCAGTTTACGTTCTTAGAAAAAATAAAATAGAGATAGACTGCTACATCATACAGAACAAACAAATGCAGTAGATAACAAAGGTTGTCAAGGGACTTTTAGAAACAAAATCTTTCCTCTTTAGACGCACAGCCTCTGCTAAAAAAGGGATTTGTTTTGGCAACAATTTTCAGCAGCTCTCAAACCACATAAGATCTTGAGGTCACACAAGAAATCCCCAGTAGGCATCAAGAAAATAGTTGAACCTAACTGCCAAAGTGGCAACCAATTTTACAAGTCTGTCACATCATTGACACAAAAAAACTACGAGTCTACCATCGCAAATACTCAATCACAACTCACCTTTTAAAACATTAAAGCACACATTTTGCATTTTCCTACTAAAATTGAAGTTCCATAACCAAAAAATGAAAATACAAAGAAAGAATACAAAAGAAACAAGGATTAGAAAGCGCCCACTCATGACCAAACAGTAGGAAAATCATAAACCAAACAAGTTTCCCCGCCTTGGAGATAAACCAACTCCAATGCTCGCCCAGACGCCCACAAAGATGAAAAGAAAAAAACGCTGCTTGGCACCTGCCAATAATTGGTAGAAGGTCTTATTGATTTCATATCCACAACTAAATATCCCTGGTGCTTCTATGCAGTGATTTGGACTTCTGAAACAAGTAAACGACATGCCCCTCACCAAGCAAAATTTCTAGAACACTCTAATGGAAGCTAGTTAAAAAAAATTATATTACACATATTTACTTAAAATACTGTAATCCTAATAATATCACTAAGTTTTAAACATGTCCTCCTTAATACCATTCACATCGCTTTCCCAATCATTATGAAGCCCCCCAAATGCACCCAGTCATTACAAAGTCTTCCAAAGTTGCACTATAAATATTTTCAACAGTGTAACAGAGGCCTTCAATACACTCTTTGAAAGAAAAAAAAATAGTACGTTAATGTTACTAGGACTCATACAACTGCAATACAAGTTATAACATGTCATGTCAATATAATGGCTATATGATATCTCAATGTCAATCCAGCTTAAAGCCTTAAAAAGCTCCTCTACAGTATAAAAGAGCATGGAGATTATTGTTCATAATATTGGAAGATAAATCCCACACGTAAATCAATGCAAAGGCCACAAAAACAAAAACTTTGGATAAAACAGATCAACCTGAACAATGCCAAATTTCAGAATTATTTTTAATTATAGACTCACCAGAAAAGAGGCAAAATGTTCTGATGTCATGACTGCATTAAAACCAACAACAGGAACCAACGAGGCTAGCAATGTTCCCAACACAATCTGCATAATTTAATCAGAGAGAATCTTTGTATTAGATAGACTTGTGTTGCAAGCACAATAGAAGAAAATATTTTAAAAATCCACATTCTTATTGTCAATGGCTAGTAGCAAATAAGTCAAGAAGAAATGCAGTTTAAATCATAAAAAAATGGACTAATATTCCCTCCATTATGCAAATTTATGATCTATCCAATTCATATTCTTAGTGCACCCGACAAAGGAAAGCATGAGATGCTGGTAATTTCTAGAAAAAAAAAATGTCAATTGACAGCAAAAATAGGACACCAACAATGGAAAGCATGAGACACTGGTCATTGGGTCATTTGGTTGGAGAGAAATTCCAGAATTTTTCGAAATTATGGTTCTTCTGTGGTTTGATTTGGGATCAAATCATATATTTAACATCCTTGTGGATGTTCAATACAAGGTGTTTTGGCAGTGATTTCTACTGATTTCATCACAATTGGATGGCTCTTTTAACCCAGTCTTGACCTTCTTCTGGTATTTGCCTTTGTTGTTTCTTTTTATGCTCTTCAAGGATTTCTCATCCTCTTTGAAGATTCTTCTTTCTTCATATGTTTTTTTCTATATATATATCAACTTACTCCCAAATACCAAAATCCCTACCTCCCAACCACCCTCCCCAAAAAAATAAAAAAAATTCAAACAAAGAGGAAAAAAAATTCTAGGTGCTGCTTGATAAAATTTAAGTATTAAGTGCTAATCATCAAATCAATTTCTATATTTGTGACCCAATCTTTGAACAACTAATAGGGGCATTATGTGAGAAAGTAATGTCCCATCAATTTATAGGAATTAAGACAATATTAAAACGCAATGTTTTAAAGGGTGAAGGCGTAAGGCGAGGCATTTTAACACTTATGGGGACAGGTGTAAGCCTTAAAGGAATTAGAACGCAAGTCTTTTGAGAATTTTATTTACATAAAAATATGTAAATAAATTATATATATTTTAAAAACAAAGAAAAATGAAGAAAATCACAAATATAATGGACAAAAAATAAAATACAAGTTGCAGACTACTTGTTGGCCATTCAAAAATTGCAAACTTGACTTTATTACGCAAATCATGGAAAGAGATAGTTATGACTTAGCAAAGTTCCAATTATTCTCAAGATCTAAACTCTCAATTATTTTGGAATGCATTAAGTCCAAGAGTTTTAGAAATAAACTCATATTATGACATTACTTTGATATAAACATGCATTTAAATTTTTCAAGCTAAATCTAACTTGAGAATCATACACCCAAATGTGTAAGCCTAGACTAAAAAGAAGCAAAAGGCTGCTTTTTGTACAAATGCGTAAGCCTCAGCTTGTAAAGCTTTTGCCTTTTTTGAATTTGGTATTTAGATTAAGCCTCGAGGCATTTTAGGCATACATTGCCTTGAGGGCCTCAATTGAGCCCTTTAAAACATTGTTAAGGACTGTAATCAGAAGGGGAGTATAGGCGCAGCGGTAAGATTGTCGCTGTGTGACCAAGAGGTCACGGGTTCGAAGTGTGGAAACAGCCTCTTTCAAAAATGCAAGGTAAGGCTGTGTACTATAGACTCATTGTGGTCCACCCCTTCCTTGGACCCCGCATAAGCGGGAGCTTTGTGCACCAGTTAAGGACTGTAATCAAACACTTCTGTTTCACTGAATTAGTTCAAAATTCATCTATTTAACCAGTTAATCTATATATTTTTTGTAAAGCCAACGCAGAAAACCCGACATGTCTTCATGCCCGTCTTTCTTATACAATATTATCTCTAATGCCTCAAAACTCTATCAACTTTTCCCACAATTTTTTTAGCCCACAGGATAGGCCTATTTGTTAATCTTCTTATTCTTGCTTTTTGCTATTCCAAAGTCTTAACAACATAATAAACATTGTTCAGTATTTCATTCTACATCCATGTTCAATTTATTTTCTGATGATGTGCATAAAAAGATATCCCCGATACTTACAAGTGGAGCGTATGCAATATACAGCCGAGAAGAATAGCGACCAGTTACAATGCACAGAAGCACATGCATGGGAATCAGGTTAATAATAAATGTGTACCCTCCCCACGAGCAAACCTGAAATAGGAAAGAGTAATAACAAACATTAGAATGGGCATATAGTAAGGCAAACAAACACGAAAGTAGAGCAAACAAACAACAACATAAGCAGTTTAGCGCACAAAAACCTACCATGTAAAAGTATGCTATGGCATTTAAAGTGGCATAAAAAAGGGATCCTGTATTCAGCGTCTGCATAAATAAACATGTTAGAATTGAGCTAAATTTATGATATTCCTATGAGCCTGTTTTACTTTAAAATAAATAAATAAACAAATAAAAATGATCGAACCATTAATCCTCCAAAAATTTCCTTTCATTGGCGAGAACGAAGAGGGATAGAATGAACTGATTTTGGTTAAAATCTAACCTTTATATAAAGATAGAAAGTGAAGATCAAAGCAAAAATGGCAACAGCTTCATTGTCATAGCTGCCAGCCACAGACCGGGATATGTAGGATGGAACCTACAAATGAAAGCATAAATCTTATATTATGCTCTAGAAGCACAGATGTTTTAAATATAGGTGATGGATTACATCCATTCATATCCATACAAGTATGGCAGCATAATGTATAAAACTTGCAAAATGTATAAAAATTTCTCTTCAAAACAAAAAAAAGCTGAAAATTATAAAACAAGCACGTGTTCACGATACGTATTTCAATTAAAGCAAACCTTACAAATTCTTAGTTTTACTTTGTAGTCAAGCGGGCAACATTAATCTGAAATTCTGAAACCATACATCCATGTCAAAGCCTACTAACAAGAACATATCAAATTATGTTGCAATATTGTTAAAACTTCACACATGATCCAACATCTGCTGTTTTGATTATTGTCATTGGATCTTCTTTAGTATCACAAATGAGCTTCAAAACCAGTGGTGCCATATATGGCTATGAGCATCCAAAAATGTGAACTTTTCATAATACATCCTTCTTGGTGTATATGAGTGCAATGCCCACTCCCCATGAGTCAATTGACACACTTATCTGACGTATGGATTAGATGAGGTCAAAGAAGTAGACCGCAATGTACTACAAAGACAGAAGATGTTCCCCTCCAAGACATGGGGGTCCGGGGGCAGCGCCCCCCGAGACAGTATGGCCTATCCAGTGTGAACGGTGGGTACGGTATGTCAAAGACAGCCACTAATGTCAAAGTCGGCCATGATAGGTGAGCTACCACCACTTACCATGGTAGGTGAGCCACCCATGTGCTTCTTCCATGGACCAGAGACTATAAATAAGACCCCCCCACCGAAGCAATACACACATCTTGACTGCAAGATTGTGTCCTCTTCTGTTTTTCTATTTGTTGTCCTTTCGCCATTGAAGCTCATTTAGTGAGTGCATGGTTGGACAGATTGCTGTAATCCGATTGTTGTAATAAAACTTTGTGTTATCTCTTCAATCGTTTCTTCAAAACAGATCTTGGTGTTGTTATTCTATATGATATCAGAGCTAAAGGCTACTAAGAAGAAACAACTATAATTGTTGAAACGTTGCAATGGCAGGAACTTCATCTTCCGCTACTGCATCTCCACTAGCACTTCGGATACGTCCACCAGCATTCACAGAAGGAAAGCTAGACGGCACGAACTACACTTTGTGTAAGTTCAAGATGAGTGCTATTCTGGATTCATATGAACTACTTGATATAGCTCAAAGTATGGATCCAGAACCAATTGACACGCCTGATCCAACCAATCCTAAGTTAATCATCCCTCCAGATGCTACCCTCGTCAAAGCATGGAAAAGGCGAAATGCAGATGCACTTTGTGCTATTGTCACAAGTGAATCCGATTCTGTACTTGCGTTGATCCAGCATACATCCAAGGCTGCAGATGCTTGGAATGGTCTAAAGAATCAATATGAAACATGGAACCAGACACGCATTCAGAACTTGGAGAATCAACTTGTTGCAAAAAAGCTACATGACGGAGAATTGGCAGAAGTATTCATCACCAGAATCAAAAATTTGTGTGATCAGATGGCGGCAGTAGGCATAACAAAGACCAATGAGGAGTTAGCTCGAAGATGTATATGAGTGCTGCCATCAAAATATGACAGTCAGGTAACTGCTCTTAACATGTAGATTAGAACTCCTGCACTAACCTTAGAGGAATTCTGTGCTTTATTGCTAGAGGAGGAGATGAGGCTGAGAACCAAAGAAAATGAAAGCAGTAGTGCTTTCACCGTGCAGATCAAAGGCAAGGACAATAATGTTGAAAAGAACAAGAAGAGATTTTACGGTACGTGCTACTAATACAACAAAAAGGAGCATGCAGCCAAGGATTGCAGAAAACGTATCCATGATGAAAAGAACAGCATGTTGAAGCCTATGTGGAATGTCAGATAGGTAGCAAATTGTGTTGAACTAGAATTAGATCTTTTCAAGGTTACAGAAGAAATGTGCTCAACTATTCAAAAAGTACTAGGAGATTGCTCATGGGTACTTGACATTGGAGCTTCCCGACACATGACCAGCAAAAAGGACTGGTATGGTTCCCTTAAGCCTCTACATGAACCTATGAATGTGATTGTCGGAAATAATGCAAGGTGTCCAGTAGAGGGCATTGAATTCATTTCCTTAAAAACCACGAATGGCCAAGGTAAAACTCTTTCAGATGTCCTTTATGTTCCTCAAATTAAGAGGAATCTTTTATCTGTAGCTGCTATCACTGACCGTGACTATGAAGTACGATTTATGAAAACAAAAGTTGAGATCATTAATAGCAATGGCAGCATTGTGGGCGAAGGTATTCGAAAGAATAACCTGTGTGAGTTTGTGGCACTTGCCGCAACAACTAGAGATATAACAAGCAAACTTTAGCATGAAAGGTTTGGACACATCTCCTATGCAGTTTTGAAGGAGATGCAGAGAAAGGAAATGGTGGTTGATCTGCCTGTAGTAGTTGATACTGCAGAGCCTTGTGAAGCTTGCATGCTGGGCAAGCAACATCGTATGTCATTTCCACAAGAGAGCAACAACAAATCAAAGCTTCCTCTAGAACTAGTACATGCAGATCTCTGTGGTAAAATGACTACTCCTGCACTAGGAGGATCTTTCTATTTTATGCTATTAGTCAACGATTATAGTAGAAAGATATGGGTGTACTTTCTTCGTGATAAGGCTGAGGCTTTTATAAAATTTAAAGTGTGGCATAAACTTGTTGAAAATGAGATAGGTTTGTAGTTAAAGAAACTTCGAACAGATTGAGAAGGCGAGTTCACATTAGGGGTGTTCAACAATTATTGCAGTGCATTTGGCATCAAGTGCCAACTGTCGGCACCAAAAACCCCACAACAGAATGGTGTTGTGGAACGGCGAAACCGCACTATGATGGAGATGGTCAAAGCAATGATGAAGGCACAAGACCTTCCAAAATCGTTTTGGGCAAAAGCTGTTAATACAGTTGTGTATATCCTCAACTGAAGCTTCACTAAAGCTTTGGGGAACAAAACACCTCACGAGGCTTACTCTGGTAAGAAACCCTCCGTTTCTCATCTTAGAACATTTGGTTGCAGATGTTTTGTGCATGTTCCAAATGACAGTCGAAGGAAGTTAGATGACAAGAGTCACAAGTGCATTTTCTTGGGATACAGTACAGAATCGAAGGCATATCGTTTGTATGATGTAGAGGCAAAGAAGATCGTCACAAACCGAGATGTGGTATTTGATGAAGGACCACACTCAGTGGGAGATAGAGATCGGCCCACTTTATCATCAACCGATAAAGTAACCCACCATGTGCCTCACTCAGAGCAACAGATTAAGGTGAATGATGAAAAAATTCAAAACCACCCTCTTGTACCAGTAGCACCTGTTCAGAAGCCACACCTCAGGTGGGTATAACAGTTGTTTGACAAAGGCAATCCAGAACCTGTGAATTAAAGTTCACAACCTGATGGACCTCAAAGGTCGAAGAGAATAGAGGAACAACAACGATCAGCAGAACAATTGGTAAATATGGCTTTAATGGCTTATATAATCAGTACAGTTAAGGAACCAAGTAGCCTAGATGAAGCACTGGCTTATCCGAAGTGAAGAACGGCTATGGAAGCTGAATATGAAAGTATCATGAAAAATTATAATTGGGAGATTGTGGATCGTCCCCCTCATAGGAAGGTAATCGGCACGAAATGGATATGGAAGGTAAAATATAAAGCTGATGGTACTTTAGAGAAGTACAAAGCATACCTTGTTGCACAAGGATTTTCTCAGATGGAAGGTTTTGATGTTACTAAAACCTTTGCACCAACAGCTCACATGGAAACAATCCGTCAAGTTTTGGCTACTACTGCACACAGAAGCTAGGTGTTATTTCAAATGGGCGTGAAGTTTGCATTCCTCAATGGTCATCTTAAAGAGGAGGTTTATGTGATACAACCACCTGGACTTGAATTGTCAAATTTAGACAACAAAGTGTGCAGGTTGAAGAAAGTCTTGTATGGGCTGAAACAAGCCCCCAGAGCTTGGTACCAGAGGATTGATTATTTCTTCACCAATTATGGATTTTGTAGAAGTACCTCTTACGCAAATTTATATGTACTGAAGGAGAATGAGATGTATGTAATAATTGTACTATATGTAGATGATCTTGTGCTTACAGGTGACCACGAGGAGAAGATCAACAACATCCGTGAAGGCCTATGCTCAGAATTTGAGATGACAGACTTGGGGCTACTCCACTTCTTCTTAGGCATTGAAGTGTGGCAGCATCCAGGAGAAATCTTTATTTCTCAACAACGGTATGCTCAAGAGTTATTGAAGGCATTTGGGATGGCAGAATGCACTCCAGTGATTACTCCAATAGAAGTAAACATTAAGCTCTCCATTGAAGATCCCTCTCCACTTGTTGATACTAAAAGGTATAGAAGCCTAATTGGGAGTTTGGTGTACCTGTGCAACACAAGGCCCGATATCAGTTTTGCAGTTGGTATTTTGAGTAAATTTGCAAATAAGCCACGAGAAATTTACTGGAAGGCTGGAATGAGGGTCCTCAAGTATATAAAAGGGACTCCTCATTTTGGCATCTCTTATACATCAGGGAACTCCCTAATTGGATATTGTGACTTCGATTGGGCAGGAGATATTGATTCCAGAAAATCAATTTCTGGATATTGTTTTCTCTTTGAGAATTGAATTATCTCGTGGACAAGCAAGAAGCAGCCAACAATGTCGTTATCATCAACAGAAGCCGAGTACAAGTCAGCTTGTCACCCCTCATGTGAAGCTGTCTGGATAAGAAGACTTCTTACTGATATTGGGATAACAATAAATGTCGCAACTCTGATTCACTGTGACTATCAAAGTTGCATAGCTATTAGTAAGAACCCGATATTCCACGCAAGAATCAAACACATTGAGATTCAGTATCACTACATACGAGAACTCAGTGAGGATGAGGTTGTTGAGATGGAGTATTGCCCAACAGAAGATAATCATGCAGAAGCATTGGGATGCTCTTGGTATTGGTCCAAGAGCGTAGGTGGACATTTGAGGGGGGTGTTGGTGTATATGCGTGCAATGCCCACCTCCCACAAGTTAATTGGCACACTTACCTAACGTATGGATTAGATGAGGTCGAAGCAGTAGACTGCAATGGTACTACGAAGACAAAAGACATTTCCTTCGCAGACACGGAGGTCCGGGGGCAATGCCCTCGAGCCTCCCGAGACAGTGTGGCCTATCCAGTGTGAACGGTGGGGACGGTATGTCAAAGACGGCCACTAATGTCAAAGTCCGCCACTAATGTCAAAGTCAGCCATGGTAGGTGAGCTACCACCACCTACCATGGTAGGTGAGCCACCCATGTGCTTCTTCCACAGACCAAACGTTATAAATAAGACCCCCCCCACTAGAGCACTACACACATCTCGACTGCAAGATTGTGTCTTCTTCTGTTTTTCTATTTGTTGTCCTTTCGCCATTGAAGCTCATCTAGTGAGTGCATGGTTGGACAGATTGTTGTAATCCGATTGTTGTAATAAAACTTTGTGTTATCTCTTCAATCGTTTCTTCAAAACAGATCTTGGTGTTGTTATTCTACAATCTTGTCTCGGCTCCACAGAATTTTTACACTTGCATTTGTAACACGATTCTAACATTGTCACCACCATAGTTAGAATCTTACAGTTCACGATTCGATTCATACAATTGGTATCACTTCCACACTAAATCAATTCGAATCTTACTCGCAAATCTAAAAACAACTGAATCATTACCGAATCAATAGATTCACCTTGTGAATCTAACAAATCTGAATTTATTGATCAACACAATTCTAGACCTATCATATCCTGACAGAACCACCTAGTTTAGAACCCCCAAAAACAGCAATTTTTGTATTGGTTTTCTTAGTCCAAGGAAACAGTCTCTCTGCCTAAAAGCTCCTGCATACACTATGACAAGCCTCCCCCAACCCTCACAAAGCGAGAAGCCTTGTGGCCCGGGGACAGCCTTTTCTTTTCACATAATTACCTTCCATTCCATGTCTACATCAATTTTGTGCAAAAAATAAAAAGGATAAAATAGAACTTTAGGTCTTATGTTGCCTTCGTAAAACCACTCTTCACTCTTAGATGAGTACAGGGTTCTGCCATTGAGAAGAAGAGGCAGAACACTCATCGGCTAAGGTGGCACTCATGTTTTGTTGTGTTTTGAAGATTCAAAAATTCGTTTGTTTAGTAGTTTGTTTAGTTATTATCATTTCTTAGGTTGATTATTTTTCATTTTAATTTGAGAAAAGTCTGCATGAAAATTTTTTAATTGTTGATAAACACCAAAATTTCAATTTTTTATTTTTTTTTTTCTTGATTCCTTCCCTTAAACAGTGTAAAGTTCATTTTTTAATTAATATTTCTCGACTCATTCCCTTAATTTTCATTTGTTTGGGGAAAGCATACATATGAAATATTATTTTTTTAATTGTCAAATTTTAAATGTGTTTTACTATTTTGCTGCTGGTCATTGTATCACTATATGCATGTCAGTTAGAAATGATTTTGGAAATTTGTACCGAACCTTAGTACTCAATTCAATTTGATTTGATTCTTGATTCCCAAAACGGGAATTTCGATTTGCGATTCAAATCTCGATTTGATAACTATGGTCACTATTCAATTTTGGCAAGATTTGAAGATTTAAAGTGTGACAAGTTTTTCCTTCTAGAAAAAGTTCAGTTTTATTTGCCTTCCCATCCATATTTGAATCTTAAGGCAACCACAAACATCGTCATTTCTCCACCTAACATGGGTGTGACCTTTGAATTAAGTCAACCCTGTTCAGCAGTAACACATATATCTACAGAAAGTATGCTAATCAATTCACCAGCACGAGCAAATTCCCACCCTCAATTAAATATTGCATATTCCTTTGATGTCAACACCCCTCCCAATGACAATTCCCAATAGGGCAGTGCAGAATTTCACAAGCCATAGCCATGCTACTCCCAGCTAGAAACAGTGTACTAGTTCAATACGTCAAGTTTCAAAGCAGCAAATGCAAGTCAACAGATACAGCATTAGTTCCATAAAAATGTCTCAAACTTTCATGAACAAATGCCCACTACATAATTTACCATGGCCAAAAGAACAGCAGCTGTTAGTCCAGCACCAGTACCCTTAACTTCCTGCAAGAGCATGCAAACATACAGAATTGACACATGATACTCCAAATCTATTTGAAAAAAACCAAAATAAATAAAAGATCAGCAGGTTTAAGATGAGTAGCTAGAGCATAGGACACAGATAACAGTAGCCAGGGGAAAAACACACAAACCTTTGTCAGCAGGTAGGTTGCCCAAGAGGCATTAGCTGAGAATATAGGGGCAGTAAATACGCAAACTGTTTCCACAGACAGAGGAATATTCAAAGAATTGAGTACCCTGCCAACAGAAAGCAATAGCTCAAATATGCATGATGCTGCAGGAGTCCTAAACTGTCATAAACTGTTACTACTTCATTCCAGGGGTAACAAATTAAGAGAATCCACACTGAATTGGGCAACAAAGACCAGTAGCATATTGGTGGCACTAATAACTTATTTCAATTGGCAACATCAATCTCAGATACCCACCACCATAAGGAACCTGCTGTCAATGTCAACCCAGGGTAAACAGTTCCACCAATCACACGACCAAGAGGGTACCTTAAGACAAGTAAAACAAACACTATTAAAGGCTTTCTAAATTACAGCTAGCTAAGAGAACGTGCAAATAAGAACTTCTCAGGAAGGAATCCATCAGTGGTATGACAATTACCAGGTCCGATCATCAAACCAATTCCAGAAGTCATATATTCCGTTCTTTGTGAGATACTGAAATCAATACACATTTGATTATACATATAGTTCTTACATTGGGCAATACATTCATATGAATAGAAACAGAAACTCAATTTTAATAACAAGAGTTCAACACAATCCTTGATTAATTAAACTGCACAAGTATATCCCAATTTGAAATAGATTAGTAGATATATAAGCACATCAATAGTTAGTTCATCAGTGCTCTAAAATATGATTAGTCCTCCATTCATAACGACAAGCAAACAAAAGATGCTAATTTCAAAATGCACAACTCTTGGATCTTGACTCAACAGTCGACAGAAATAATATCAAAAATCAGAAACTAAAAGTTACATTAAAATGCAAATGACAACTGAGGAAGTTGCAGGGTCTGAGTCTGAATCCTCAATGTGGAGAGTGGATTATGCATTCAGTGAGAGCACCCAAATCATACTAACATCCATTTAGTCTTATTTCTTCAGACCTCTTTTATTCCTATGTTACAATAATGTGCCTCTTAATAATAAGCTGACAAAATCGAAATAATGCAAAAAAGGATACTAGTTTCAGTTCAATCCATTCAGTAATTCATAAAATATTAATAAATAAATAACATCTGAGTCATCATGTAATATTAATTTCTGGGTGTTAGGATGTTTATGAAAGTCTTGGTCTATTTTCAACTTAAAAACAAATATTCAGCAAAAAAAGGTCATGAAAAAAATAATTAAATGTCCACACATAATGCTATGAATATGGTTATCAGACCATGTTACATACACTTCACCACACATTCTACATCAAGTTTTGAGAACATCATTCCATATTCATCCATTAATTTGAAGCTTTTTTGTGTTTCCAGCCACATTTCCCATTTGCATAATGGTATCGAATATCATAACTGATTGGAAAAAGCTTATGAAATGGTATACACTTCGTGATGTTAACTTGGACACACTCACATAATTATCTCTCTAAACACATACAAAGGGGTCTCCTTATACACATAAGAAGGGTATTCCCCCAATTTTGGGGTCCATTTTTTGTTTCCTAAAATATCCCTACATAAATAATAGTTGACTAGATAAACTAAAGCATTATAAAAATATATCTAGCATCCCATAAATAACGTAAACTAATACAAGTTTCAATAAAAAATTACTATTGCTTGACCAAATTTTATGCAACTTAGAATAATTGATAGTGAGATAGAGAAAATGCTATTGATGTGGAAAGAGAATATAATTAAACTATAAAAATAGAAAAATAAAATGTAAAGAAGTAGCTAATTATATAAAAATAAATGAAGACATATTACACACACATTGCATTTGTGAGATAGCTAGGACATGTAAGAAGGAGATTCTCCCACTTTTTTGTCCATTTTTAAATTTCCTCAAATGCCCTTGTCTAAATATTAGTTGAATAGCAAAACTAAAAAAATTTTAGTCAATAGGAGGCCCGGCTTGGGCTACACAATGAGAAGTAGCACACCTCCCATCCCATACCACTTCACACCCTACCTCCCAACATTTGAGCGTAAAACCTTTAACATGGAAGCCATGGAGGTCCTTTAACCACCGGAATGTCTCTTAGGAAACTAAAATTACTTATAAATAAATAACACATAATTTCATAATTAACTACCTCATAACTAACCAATAACTACAACTATTTTTTTGTTTTCTAACTTTTAAATCCTAACAAATTTTAAATTTCGATCAAAAAACTTACTATTGATCATATTTTCCCCAACAACATACAATAAGTCATAGTGGGGTGTAGCGAATGGATGGTGTAGACATACAAAAGGGCTGTGATTAAATTTAAAAAAAAAAGATAAAATTATAATTATAAATTACCTATATATATATATATAAAAATGAAGACACATGACAGGCAATAGCAAGTACCTAGTTATCCTAGGACACAAACCTTTTTCTTCTTTGTTGCTTTGAATTTTAAAAGTGTATGCTCAGCAGGGTGTGTAACCAAACTGTGAGATTTTAACTTGTCCAACAACACATGAAGTTGCTAACAAGGGAGGCTGTTTTATTTAGTCAGATTATTTAATTAACTAAAAAGCGTGAGTCCACTAATTGATTGTTATCATCAATTTTGTCACCATATTTCTTCCTTTTAATATCCATAGACAAAAAGAGTATATATTTCTGAAATTTGAGTGAAAGAAAAAAATGAACTCATGAATCTGCAACGGGTATACACATGTACACATAAAACAAACACATATAGGCCTCTCTTTAGTAGTTTGAAATATTATAATTTACACTGAAATGAGCACTTCATGGCGCAGCTAGCAATAACCTAACACGAACCGGTAGCAAAGATATGACATTTAAAAAAATAAAAATAAAAAATCTAGCGTCAAAAGTAAAAGTCAAACCTGAGTGACTCTGTAATTGAAATAAGGATCAAATTCGTGAATGACGCTCTCGTACTTAATAACCTGAAAACCAATCCATGAGCTAATGGAGTTACCAGTACCGTCAATATGAACACACAAATGATCAACTCCAATTATAGAAACGAACGCAAGTGAACTCGAAATGTTGCACTCGAGTAAAATTACAAAAATCAGATCTATGGAATTGAAGAAAATTCGAAGATCGGAAAAGAAAAAAAAAAAAAAAAAACGTACGGAGAAGATGCGGATCGAGAAAGCGAGAACGCCGATCAGAAGAAGGATGAAGAAAGATAAAACATTTCCGAAGGCGTGACGCAGGGTCGCTCCTTGGGCAGTCTCCGACACCTCCATTGCGGCCAAATCGACCACAGAAACAAAGAGAGGGACTGCTGTGCAGAGAAGGGACTGGCTAGCTGGCAGTGCCTGAAGGACGGGAAGACTTTGTGGCGGACTCGCTTACTTATGAAACTTCGGAAATGCCCTTGTGCCATGCCAAGGCCCAAGGCCGAATTCTCAAGAAGCGGCTGTACGACGTGGCATACCACAAGGTCATATACATTTTTGTATGAGCCATGAGCATATATGGACTTGGTGTCATGTCCAATAAAATGGTGCCATATAAGCAGCGTGGTCCCCACAAGCTTACATGGCGCTGCTTTTTTTGAAGACAGGCACACGTGTTACTTTATTCCGAACATCTATTTAATTGTGGAATATATTTTTTATTTTTTATTTTTATATTTTTAAATAATTATAAAATATCATCTTATTTTAAAATTTTAAAATTTAGATAGAAAATAATAAAAAGTTGTGTTTCTATTCTCACGTACAAATATAGAAATTTGAAAATTAAGGTAATTTTTATAATTTGAAAGTTAAAACATAAAATTATTTTTCTTATCCCTTTTTTTCTTTCTTTTTTTCTTTTTTTATTCAATAAAAGTATTTTTCTTGTTCTTTCCAAAGATTCAAGCCTACATCATGAACAAAGAAATTATAACTTTAAACATTGAATATCTCTAAACGGGTAAAAAAAATTTCTTCCCTTGATAGCAAGCTTAAAAAGTATAATATTATTTCTAATCATATACATCTGTACTATTAATTAAATAAAGATGAAATAGTTTTCAATCTGCATTTTGTTCCTTTGTTCTTCTTATAATAATCTCCATTTTTTACAATTTATTTTATAATTATAATGTTTACAAATCATATAGACATAAGTAATTTAACAAAATAAATATAAATTACAAATTTTTAAAAATTTATATCTTCATATACACATGTGATACTAACAGACACACACATGCATATCTCTAATCTTTCTACTTACATAATATATATAGTAAATATTAAAAATGTATATTTCTATATATGTTTATATGTATGCCTATTTTCATATACATTTTAAAAATACATATAAATTGTAAATTTTGATAAAGTATTTTGTGCTACTTCGAACAATTTTTGAAGTATACCGAGCTTTGTCCATCAAAAGCAAAACCTATTTTTTGTTAATTAATGACACTAACTTTAATATATGACACTAAGATTTTTTATTTTTTTTTCGAAAGCGAAAGAGAACAAAAATAATTTGTTAGCTCAAATGAAGTGCTATTGTACAAAAGAATACAATAAAATATAAGAAAAACTGAAAAAAATTATTAATGACAAGGTTGTTGTTCAAAGAAATTAGATTTAATGTTATATTAAACTATTGTAGTAATATTCAACTAATAACAAAGAATATGATTGTAACAATACAACGTGATTTTCAAAATGTGAGAGAAATTATATACATAAGCACAGCAAATATTGATCTATGACTTCTAAAATCTAGTTCAATTTAGTGTCATTTTAAATTTAAAAATAAAATAAAATTAGAAAAATCAAACAATACTTTTGTGAATGACTAAATAAGTAGATAATAATTAATGCATGTAATATAATGTCACATAATTCAAAACACGCATTTATTATACTCAGTGTATATTAGGCTCATCACTTTTGTTATAATAGCCAGTATAACTAAAAAATATATATTTATTTGTTGAGCTCTTTTAAAAAAAACATATTTATTAAATGCATGGATAGATATATAGATTAATTGCAAATTTTGTTTTAAAGATACCTTAAATAGGTAAAATTAATTTTGTAGTCTTAATCAAAAATCGTGTACATTTTAATTCACACACTATTAATTGACATTAAGATAACAACATATTCAATAATGGTCTCACTAACACTCCCACCACTTCGAAAGTATCCATCCCAAATTTAGTGTGGTGATTTTTTGGATTTCACGTATATAAACTTGAGTGATAATTGGGAGGGACACAAGAAAGCATAATGTTGGATTCAAGATAGAATGCTTGTAGATAGTGTTTGAGAATATGAATTTTGGACCTTAGATTTGGATTTAGGCGAATTTAGACAAATTTTAATATAATTTTATTTATCATTTTATTCAACTCTAATATAGCTCTAAATTCAAGTCCAGCCCAAAAATAGGGGTAAATTTTTCAATAAACTAATATTTTTCATTTAGTCATTTATATAGACACTAATTAATCAAATTAAATGAGCAAATCGAGTAAAAAAAAAACTATAAATGTTTACAATTTAATTATGTTATGTTTTAAATCATAAATTTTATAATAATATATAAAAATATATTATTTGTTACTTAACAAATTAAATAGTCAATGATCTCATGAATCGCACAAGTCTCTACTAGTAGGTATTAATATTAACAAAAAAATTAATCGATGAAGGCTCTGCAATTTACTATAATTAAAAATAATAATTCTTTAAGAAAAGATAAACAACTATTTTCTACTCTCAACAATGAAGAAATATTTCAATTATCTTTTTCTAAAAAGATGTTTTTCCTTTCGACTTTTGCAACCTTCTTTTTTGAAAATGAAAATTTCTCTTTTAGAAAATGGAAATTTTTTCCTTTTCCACAAATTCGCTTTCTAGCTTCCTTGTGTTTGAAAAGGGTTTTATGTCATATCATCATTTCTGTATTCTTCCCCTCTTAACCAAATTTGGTTCCCTTATATAGAATTTGTGAAAACTAGGTGCCTTTTTCAAATAAATATATCAAATTATTTGTCTTTCTAAGATGTTTGCATGAATTTGCACCATTTCCTACTTCTTTCTCCTCCTTATTTAATATTTGTTTTTCTAACTTTTCCCACAACCAACCAACCAACAATAGAAAAAATAGATAAATTCAAAGAAAATACACCATTGAGGTGTATCGTGTTACTATTAGTATTAAGTTCATTCCACCATCAACAATGTCAATGACACTCGCATCTACTCATTTCATCATTCATTACAATTTTTTTTTCTAAAATATTGCACTAGACATCAAAATAGAAAGATGTGGGTATTTGAGATGACATGATATGTGAATTATTTAAATTTATTTTCATCAATCATATAGTGACCATTTTTTACAATACTAAAATCTTGTTTCAAAATAATTCTCAACAGTTATTATTGTTATGTGATAACCTAAAACTAATAACAAAATAAAAACCACGTGAATAACAAAGTACAAGGCCAAGAGTTATTAGCTACTAAAGTAGGTTAACTAATGCCAAATTTGTCATGGATAAGATATCAAGGATATAAACAAACACATATTTATAAGCGATATTAGACCATTAATATTTGCTATATTCTAAGCTTTTAGTTAAGTCTATGAGCATTTACATGTAATTAGTTCACCCTTCATTATCATATTTAAGTTTTGATATTGTAGAACATCAATCAAAAGGTACAATAGTGCTATCAGTACAAATTTTGAGTGAAGAACACACACTCTACATTGTGTGGGTAAAGAGGCATGTGCTCTTTTCAAGTGTAGAATCTTCGGACCACTCTACATTGTCTAGCAAATTTTGTGATCTAGATGCATGCATTTACCAAGTGTGAGTAGTGATTTGGGTTAAATAATACATTATCGGCATTGTGGACAACAATGTAAAATGATTTATAAACGTTGATGTTATTTTTGGTTTGCTAAGTTTCAAAGGGATCCTATAATCGATGGCAATAAATACTCTATAAGAACCCTCCAATGCATAAGTGAGTATAAGAAAAAAAAGTTTCATGATAGAAGATAATAGACTAAGAGGACTTGCATCCTCTTGTGGTGATCACGTCTTTATATATAAGAAGGTTGCCATGGAGGTTTTGAGAAGGTATTTTGGAATAGTATTGGCAATAATGGGTTTAGAAACATGGTATTACACCATGGTGGTGTGTGTTATATTTTAGGTGGTGCATACTTTAATTCACATGGTTTTACCTTATTTAACCAATTAAGTTCCCCAACATTAAATGCTCCCACACACTCCCCATTTAAAGTTTTTTTCCCAAGTTATAACAGTAAAATTATCTCATATAGTATTGTTAAGTTGTTGTATATAATCAATACTTTTTAGTATATGCCATTTATTATAGGGTCATAGTCATAAACTATGTAATTATAATTTTCCTTTATCTTTGCCCATAACACCTTTGGAGTTATTGGGGATAAATTCAAGTTTATTGAATGGTAACATATTAGAGCCTTTACAGTATTTCTCAAAGCAATACGTCACATGATGACAATGTAAAGGGAGCAATAAAATGAGGAAACAATGAACCTATATGTAATTCTTAAAGATTTAGATTGTAACTTGATTTAACTGACTTTTCAGTTTGTTGATTTCTTCCATATTCTTTGAAGCTATCAACATATCATCAACATATAAGAGTAAATATATAAAAGATCCATTTATTTATAATGATTGTTTGTTTATTTATAATGTACTTGTAACCAATCATAAACTGATAAAATCGTTTGTACCACTTTCTTGAAGACTATTTTAAACCATAGAACGATTTTCCCAATTTGCATACCTAATTTTCTTTTCTAACAACCTTAAATCCATCTGCCTAAGTCATATAGATTTCCTCTTCTAAATCACCATGTAAAAATGCAGTTTTTACATCGAGCTGAACTAGTTCAAGATCAAATTGTGCTACCAAAGCTAATAAAATTAGAATGGAAGAATGTTTAACAATAGGAGAAAATACCTCATTATAATCAATACATTCCTTCTGTGCGTAGCACTTAACTACTAATCTAGCTTTGAAGCGAACATTATTTGCATCTGAAAATCATTATTTCTTTACATAAACTCATTTGCAACCAATTCCTTTATTATGCTTGGGCAGCTAGGTTAGCTCCTAAGTTCGTTTCTAATGAAGAGACTGCATTTCTTCATTCATTGCTCTTTTCCACTTGTTTGATTCAGAGTTCCTCATTACTTTTTCGAAAGTGTAAGGAACATCATCATTTACAACTAAAAGTGCATAGGCCACCATGTCAGTATACCAAGCAAGTTTTCAAAATTCTTGTCTTAGCCTTTGAGAAACAATTTATTTTTGTTGCTGTGAAGATTCTTAAATTGAAATCTCCTCTTCTTGTACGCGATTCCCCACTATAATTGGAGAGTTACATTGTGTAGTCTCATTTCTCACTAGGTTTCCCAAAATTGTCTTAACCTCCACCTTTTGTTGAGTATCACTAGTATTTTCTTCAACTGGTGACTCCTTGCGTATTGTTTTCTTCATCATTGCAAATTCATCAAAAGTCACATCTGTCACGCCCCAAACCTGCGGATGGTCCCAGGTGTGAATATAGTAGCCTAACATGTCTCTATATCAATTAAACATACATGATACAATACTGAATGAGGGTCCGACCCCGTGGGGTACACGTGAACCCTATACACATTCATATATACTCATCAAATACGCAGCGGAAAATGTTCTTTCTATACATACATCATACCATACCAAAGTCTATACAGAACTAGAATATATGTTCCCAAAATTACAGTACATACTCCGGGTGTCTATAAAATCCAACAATGACAACCCGATTACAAAACTCCTACTTACACAGGTACTAAATGCAGCTAACCGACACCCCTGTTTCCGGACACTAGGATGCTAGTTTCGGCTACTTGAAGGACTTGAAAAACATTTGTATATTTGGGGTGAGACACCTCTCAGTAAGGAAGAAAGCAGGTTATATTAGTGTGTGACATACGAGTGTTATTTTGGCTTAAAAATAACACAATACAATATAGTACAATACAGTTCTAGTATTTTTCACAAATTCGTTCCAGTACATACGATATCAAACATACAGTCAGTGTCGTCACACTCAAACACCTAATACCCAACAATAACTGAAGCCTCACAGTAATATCATTGCTAGTACGGTGTAGCTCACACCCATCAGTGACTAGCCGGAAAGAACAGGTGATATTTCACACCCTCGGATATAGAGTTGAACACTCTCGCCCATGGTAATTAGTCGAGACATGGCGTCAACGTACAGTAATTAGCCGCCCCTAACTAATTCAGCGTACGGTAATTAGCCGCCCCTAGTTGATTTACAAAACTTGGAACAATTTTGAAACTCATGTCCCTATATTCATCAGCGTACGGTAATTAGCCGGCCCTAACTGTTTTACAAAACATGGAACATTTTACATATAACAGTTCATCCCACACTTATTTGGTATACAGAAAATCCTATCATTTTTTGTTGAAAAATACAGTTTAATATAAATATGGGTATGATCATCTCAATACTAGAGTTTTAATACAACATACGGTTTCTCCAACAAAATAGAGATGATACCCGAAACCCCTAAATTTTTTCAAAAATTGTAACCTAAAAATCACGGATTTTCACTCGATAGATTTTCCTAAATAAGTAATCAAAATATATATACGATCGTAAACTACAGGTTTACTGATCTCGATTTCAAAAATAAATTAATATAAACAGAATCCCCTTATCTTTTCTCGAATACCAAAATACGAACTCTACGGCTCCAAAACTATGAACTGAGACACCAAAACCTAAACATCCAAGAACTACTTCCCTACAATTCGTACTACTACATATATTCCAAAACAAAACTAAAATCGAACCCTTACCTTGGTTTTAGGTCAAAACCCAAAAATCCTTGAAACGACTTTCTAATCCACTAAAAACGTAGAGCTTCTCCTTCTGATCTACATGGTAACGTCGGATCGTCGAATCAGGCGACGAACAATGAACAATTGAAGAAAGAGAGAGATCCCGCTAGTTCTAGAGAGAGAGAGAGAGTTTTAGCTTACTTAGCCATGAAGCAATGAAATAGGATATTTATAGCCCCTTTGACAAGACCAACCTCGTCAACGAGATGGCACCTTCGTCAACGAATCATCCATACATTTCGTCGACGAATTGGCTCCTTTGGCGACGAACCCTATTTAGATATTTTATAACATGTTCGGTATCTCTTCGTCAACGAGGCTCAAAATTTTGGCGACGAAGATTATGAAGGTCGTCGATGAGAACAATGGCTTCGTCAACGAATCCTACAAAATTTACCTTTTTACCCTTTTTCTATTTAGTTAATCTACATATATTGGGTCGGGTTCTTACAACATCCCTGTAACGACCTGCTTATCTCATCCTATAATAAAACATAATAAGTAAAATGGTCAACCCAAACCCGTGGGTAGCGGAGACACCTGTCATACACAACGGAGCCTAAACAGCAGTAAATGTAAATCATTAACCTCATTACCACAAAATACATAATACCAGAGTTAACGATAATCCAAAACATTGTGTTTATATACATTCTCCCAAAATATCCAAAAATACCAAAAGTATTTCCTAGGATCCTACAACAAGACCATTGATCCTAGTTCAACTTACCCTCCTAACGGGGTGGTACAATGGGCTCAACGGCGGCCACAACCCGCCGTCCTTCTAGGTTTCCTGAAAATTATTTAAGTTTGGGGGTGAGACACTTCTCAGTAAAGGAAAATAAACTAAATACAGTTGTGTGGTAACATGAATATTTAATGATAATATAGAGATACAGTACATTCTTCATACTAGAAAACATTAATCATTTAATAATTGCATAAACGTATACCTTCATATTTTTAATAAATCATACTAATCATAGCTGTCTGGTATAACTAATAATACTAAAACATACACAGGATGAATAGCTAGCTGATGTCATGTATTACCCCCCATGACGGGTTGTGCAGCCCAAAGGCGGGACCCGACAATGGCTGACCGACCACTGCAGAGTCAAAAATGTCTGTAAGTACGATAGGCCCACCACACCCTGGTTCGGACTGCCAGGTGGATGTCTACAATTCTACACTGAAATTCACATCGACTATCCATCTCCCACCCCCTTGTCGGGTGGTTTTCACCAATCTAAACATAGATATCTGATCTATATAGCTACGGTATCGTGCTCCTAAAACTAAACTAAACTAACATCCGGATTCTGATAACATATAGTACAAGATAATATAACATTTAACATAAATGGATTGATAGCATTTCTATACTTTCATAAATACAGCTTTGCGCCTTGCATTTCGTAAATACGGCCTTGCACCGATTATCTATCACGACCTTGCGCCGAAAATCTCATATGTTTCATTTTGAATAAATAAGTCATTTATCATGTATTTCAAAATCATCATATACTACATTATTTCATAATTCCTGAAAATATGCTTATTCGTAAAATTACCATAATATAATACATATCATGTAAAAATAATATTCATGCCACACAATGCTGAATAAAATCATACATTTTATTCTAAAATCGTAATTCCTGTATAACAGCAGTATTTTCCCAAATATACGTTCACTCAATAATATTCAGACATAATACATGTTTTTCTAAAACTTACTTTACTGATAAATAATAGTAATTTGAGTGGAAAATAATTGTTTTAGTTTATTCCCTTACCCAACTACTGGAAAAAACCCCCTAAAATAAGTCAGTCCTGCACTCGCAGGGTTCCCCAAGCAACACCCTAAAACCAACAACTCTCAGAACTAAAATTCAGTATTTCTCTATGAATAACCTTTCCTATAACTACGAAAAGACCAAATTCGCTTTAAAAATCTTACCTAAAACCAGGGATGAATTTCAAATCGTTTCCACCAACAATCCACTCTGGCAAATTTGAAGAGAACTTCCCCAGAAGCATTATGGTAGCCTCAGATCGTCGATCCGACAAACAACAGAGCCTAAATTGAAGAGAGAGGAGAGAGAAACCATAGGGAGGAGAGAGAGAGAGAGAGAGAGAGAGATTTTCTGATTTCTGCGTGAAAAATCTGAGGTTTACACTATTTATACAAGGGGCTTCGTTGACGAGGTTAAGAGATAATTCGTCGACGAACTTCCCCTTCGTCGATGAAATTTAGAGTTGCCCAAGTTGCCACGTCGTAGACGAACGTGAAGCGTTCATCGACGAAGTCTGCTGCCACCTTCCATTTCCTTCTCTCTTTAATATTTAAATACCATTATTCTTCAGGTCGTTACATTCTCCTCTCCTTATAAAATTTCGTCCTCGAAATTTACTATTCATATAATTCATCATCCCTTAAAGGCAAAATAGTCTACTTATTTTATTACTTACCCTCACTTTTGGTGGAGGAATACTGTGGTTACATTCCATGTTCAGGGAGATTACATATACAAAAGAAAATTCCCCCAAAACTAAAATATCACTTACTAACTAAAGTATTACATGTACCTGCAAAAGAAATACTACATATTTACTTACATTTTCTAATTATATCTGAACTTCTTGGAATAATTGTGGGTATTTCTGTCTGATTTGTTCCTCGAGCTCCCAAGAAGCCTCTTCTACTGCATGATTCCTCCATAAAACCTTTACTAGAAGAATCTTCTTATTACGTAGTTCCTGTTCTTTTTTATCCAGAATCTGGATGGGTACCTCCTCATAGACTAGTGAACCACTGAACTCTAATTCACCATAACTAATAATATGAGAAAGGTCTATGACATATTTCCTTAACATAGAAACATGGAATATGTCATGCATCCTGGATAACGTAGGTGGTAAAGCTAACATATAGGCAATCGGTCCCACTTTTTCTAAAATCTCAAACGAACCGATGAACCTAGGGCTAAGTTTACCCTTCCTTCCAAACCTCATAACCCCTTTTAACGGAGCTATCTTCAGAAATACATGATCACTAATGTCAAATTCTAACTTTCTGCGACGATTATTGACATAACTCTTTTGTCAACTTTGAGCTGCACTAATTTTATCTTTAATGAGCAAAACCTTATCGTACGCCTACTACATAAGCTCTGGTCCCACAACTCGCCGCTCACCCATCTCGTCCCAATATAACAGAGAACGACATCTCCTACTGTACAAACCCTCTAACGGTGTCGTGCCAATGTTGGCCTGATAACAGTTATTATATGCAAACTCTACCAGCGGCATGAACTGAATCCAACTACCCCCAAAATCCAATACACAAGCTCGAAGCATATCTTCTAATATTTGTATCGTCTTCTCAATCTGTCCATCCGACTGAGGATGGAATGTCGTGCTAAACGATAACTGCGGCCCTAAGGCTTCCTGCAAGCTTCTCCAAAAATGTGACGTGAAACGCGGGTCTCGATCTGACACTATAGATACTGGCACCCCATGAGAACGAACTATCTCCTTAATATAAATCTCCGCCAAACGGTTAAGGGAATAGTTGATCTTGATAGGGAGGAAATAGGAGGCCTTAGTCATCCGATCTACTATTACTCAAATTGCATTCTGACCATGCGATGTCGACGGCAGCCTTGAGACAAAATCCATAAATATATTATCTCACTTTCACTCTGGGATAAATAGCGGCTGCAACTGACCCACCGACCTCTAGTGCTCAGCTTTAACTTGCTAGCACGTCAAACACTGTGCTACATACTCGACAATCTCTCTCTTCATACCACTCCACCGGTAAAACTCTCATAGATCCCTGTACATTTTCATACTGTCATGATGAACCGTATACAAAGATCTGTGAGCCTCCTCCAAAATAGTCTTCTTAATGTCAGCATCAGCAGGAACACATAATCTGGAACGGAACCATAAAGCTCCATCATCTGAAATGCAGAATTCCTCTCCCCTGACCAGTCTGCACTCTATCTATCACCTCTGCTAATTCTAGGTCTTCCTTCTAAGTAGCTTTAATTCTTTCCTACAGAGTAGGCTATACTACTAAACTAGCGATACATTCTGGAGGATCACTTCCTACCAACTCTATGTCGAGTCTCTCCAGATCCATCGTGATTGGAGACTAGATCTCCATAGCTGCCATCACTGGTCTCGCAGACTTCCTGTTCACGCATCAGCTACCACATTTGCTTTCCCTAGGTGGTAACTGATAGTACAATTAAAATCTTTAATTAACTCTAATCACCTTATTTGTCTCATATTCAATTCCTTTTGAGTGAAGAAATACTTTAAACTCTTTTGGTCGGAGAAAATCTCACACTTCTTGTCGTACAGGTAATGCATCCAAATCTTCTATGAGTATACCACTGCAGCCAATTCAAGATCATAGGTAGGGTAGTTCTTCTCATATTCTTTCAACTGTTTGGATGCATAATGCCACCACTCTGTCATGCTGCATCAATACACAGCCAAATCCCTTCAAGGACGCATCACTGTAAATAGTATAACCCTCACCCCCTGACGAGATGATCAACATTGGTGTTGTGACTAGCTTCTGCTTTAGTTCCTGAAAACTCTGCTCATAGCTGTCGTCCCATTCAAATCTGGCATTCTTCCTAGTCAATCGTGTTAGAGGCCCTAATAATGCTGAGAACCCCTCAACAAAACGATGATAATAATCGGCTAACCCCAAGAAACTCCTGATCTCCTGGACGTTCCTCGGTCTAGCCCAATTCATTATTATATAAATTTTACTGGGATCCAAAGAAATTCTGTCTCCTGAGATCACATGCACCAAAAATACCACTTTCTCGAGCTAGAAGTCGCATATACTAAACTTGGCATACAACTTCTTCTCCCTGAGTATCTGCAAAACCTGCCTTAAATGTACCTCATGCTCCTCATAGCTCCTCGAATAGACCAGTACATCATCGATAAAAATCACAACAAACTGATCTAAATATGGATGAAAAATCCTATTCATCAAATCCATAAATACCGCAGGAGCATTCATCAAACCAAATGACATAACAAAGAACTCATAATGCCCATATCTGGTCCTGAAGGTCGTCTTCGATACATCCTCTACTCTCACCTTTACTTGATAGTAGCCTAATTTGAGGTCAATTTTAGAATATACAAGTGTACCTTGGAGCTGGTCAAATAGATCATCTATACGGCGTAGAGGATGCTTGTTCTTGATTGTTAACTTGTTAATCTCCCTGTAATTTATGCACATCCTCATAGACTCATCCTTCTTCTTCACAAATTGTACTGGGGCTCCCCATGGGGATACATTAGGTTGTATAAAGCCTTTATCAAGTAAATCCTGCAACTAATCTTTCAGTTCTGCCAACTTTGTAGGCGCCATTCGATACGGTGCTTTAGAGATCGGCACTGTACCTGAAAGTAGATCAATGGGAAAATCTAACTCACGATCAAGTGGTAAACCTGATAATTCATCCAGAAACACATTACTAAACTCCTTTACTAATGGCATACTAGTGAACTTCACTTCATTCCCTATTGTTTCCTTCACGAAGGCCACAAATCCCTGACAACCACTCAGAAGTAGCCTCTTTGCCTGAACAGCTAAGACCATATGAGGAAGAGGCTGCACTCATGACCCTGTAAATCTAAATTCTGGTCTTCCTTGTGGTTTGAATATCACTTCTCTCGCACGAAAATCTATACTGGCAAAATTAGTCGCTAGCCAATCCATGCCGAAAATGATATCAAACCCATGCATGTCCAACACTACCAAATCAAAAAATAGAATCCTCCCCTAAATATCAACTGGAAAACCCCGGAGCATCCGACTACATCTCATCGCTGACCCGATCGGTGTAGTCACTAGTAATTCAACATCTAGTGATTGTGTTCAGCCCCACATAATTTAACATATCCTGTAGATACAAATGAGTGTGTGGCTCCTGAGTCAAATAATGCAATAACTTTAAATGAAAACATATTAAACGCACCTGTCACCACGTCGCTGGTCGCCTTAGCATCACCCGATGTTAGAGCAAAGACCCTAGCTGGAGCCATATTCCTCTACTAGCCTCCACGTGGTGCATGGTAGCCTCCTCGAGTAGGTCTCGAGTAGGTTTAGGAGCAGGAGCAGTACCAATCTGAGCCTGACAATCCCGTATCATATGCCCTGGCTCCCCACACCGGTAGCAAACACCTCGCCCGGTACGACACTCCCCCAGGTGTCTCTTCCTGTAAGACGGTCAAGCAGGAGATGGATGCACACCTTGGAAACCGCGATTCCTGGTCTCCAACCTTCGATCTCTGTAGTAGCCACCTCTCTTCCACGAACCATGGCCGAATGCCTGCTGGGAACCAGAAGGTGTGAATCTCTTCTTCTATCTCTGCTCCTCATCCTCTAACTGCTCTCCAATCTCTGCTATAGTTGCTCTATCAACCAACTCGGTAAAATCCTGCAACTTCAGTATCGACACCTACTTATATATTTATCTCCTCAGACCTCTCTCAAACTACCGCACCTTTTTCACCTCATCTGGTATAATGTACGGGCAAAGCGAGATAGTTCAATGAACCTCACCGCATACTACTATACGGTCTTCTGTTCTTACTTCAGATTCAGGAACTCCTCTATCTTAGCTTCCCTAGACGAGGCTGAAAAATACCTATTGAAGAAGATACCCTTAAACCGCTCCCACGTCATCTCCATAAGTACTGTCCTCTACTGCTTCAGGAGTTTCACTGTAAAGACCTGAAAATTTAAAAGGATTAAAATAATTTATAAAAAAATAATAATAAATAAAATAATAGATAAATAAATAAAAGGAATGACGTGAGAAAAAGAAAAAAAATTTAAAAAAAATTAATTAAAATTAAAGAAATTAGATTAAATTAAGATAAATTAAATAATTAGTTATTAAATTAAACATTTTTACATTGATTTTGAAAAAAAAAACTAATTGAAATAAGATAATATATATATATATATATATATATACACATATATATTAAGTTATTATAAATATATAAATATATAAATATATATATATATATATATATATATATATGTAAAGTTAACTGGAAGAAGATAAGAAGAAGAAAGAAGAAGCAGAGAAAACATTTGACCCCCCCCTCTTGCAAGTTCCTGCAAGCTCCAGCCACTCCATCTCCATCTCTCTTTTTCTCTCAATTTCTCAACGAATTTGCAACGGATCGAGAAACGGAAGATGTCGTTGGATTCTTGGTTCCGCTGCTGACATTTCTATTGGAGCAGATTGGTCGTGAGAATGACTTAGACACTGCTCTTGGGGAAAGGTAATTTTTACCCATTTTCTCAATTTTGCTTTAAATCTGTTATTAAATCGGCGATCGGGTACCATCACGTGGTCCTAGTCGTCGTCATCATCATTTTGACGTAAGTAATTTTTCAATTGGAATTTTCTAAGCCCTACTCCAAAGTGAGAGTGGGATTTGAGAAATTTGGCAAATTAGTTAAATTTGTGAGTATAACTGTAAATTGAAAATTATGATCCTAGAAAATATTTAAATAGTATTTTATTTAGGAATAATTTAAATGGAATTAGGATTTTGATTCAGGCCTCGGGTGAGCGCCGCGGGTGTAATTTTGGGCCCCGCGGGCATAATTTAGAAAATTAAGTGGGAGTATTAAATATAAGTTTAAATGTTAATTTGAGGTATGTGGAGTCTAAGAAAGGCTAGATGTGTAGTATTTTGGAGAAATGAATTAATTAATTTGGAAAATTTGGTAATTTGGCTATATTTAAGGGTATATTTATTTATTTAGAATTTATGGGCCTAAAAAATATTAAAATAATATTTTATTCAGGATTAATTACATAGAACTAGAATTTTTGATTCAGGATCCGGGTGAGGGCCGTAGGTATTTTTTCGGAGTCCCTGTCGGTGTAGTTCGAGAAAACAAGGTAAGGGGGAAATTTATATATTAAATCAGGTTTTTCATGAATTAAAAATGACCATGTGTTATTTATGTATATATGTTTTTTTTATGTGGGTTTAAAATGTCAGCCATGAAATTTATGTTTTCTGAGCCTAGGATTTTTTCGGAGTCCCTGTCGGTGTAGTTCTAGAAAACAAGGTAAGGGGGAAATTTATATATTAAATCAGGTTTTTCATGAATTAAAAATGACCATGTGTTATTTATGTATATATGTTTTTTTTATGTGGGTTTAAAATGTCAGCCATGAAATTTATGTTTTCTGAGCCTAGGATTGTCGATATAGTTATGTATGTGTGAAAGTAAACGAACGAAAGTGAAAAAAATTTTCTAAGGAATTATGTAAGAAATGAAGTGTATTTTGAGCATGTAAATGTTAAATGTGGGTTGACTTATTTTATGAGAAATATGTATGAATTTTACTGTTAAATTGTGTGGCATGAGAATCTGTGAAAATTATATGTTAAATGTATGAGATGCAGGCTAAGTAAGTAAAGTAATGAGAATAAAATATGATATGGACAATGTTGCCTGTGTGTGTAAATGCAACCATGTAAAGGTACGACAGCTGAAAGTCGGGTTAGCAGATCTAGCTCATTTCTATGTGGACTAATTGATGACAACTAAAAGGAGCTGTGTTAGATTCTAGCGCATTTCTATGTGGACTAACAAATGACGGCTAAGAGCGGCTGTTGTACAAAGGAATGAAATGAAAATGTTATGAAATGAAATGACAAGAAATGACAATCCAATGAAATGAAATATGAAATGTGAATGATACAAATGGGAAAGAGTCACTTAAAGTGAAACACAAGGAAATATTAAGTTATGAACATGAAAGAATGTGAATGATTGAATAATGATGGAAAGAATTATGTATTATGATATTATAAGTATTTATATATGTAGAAAATGTTACGTTTGGGCGGGGCACACTCTTCTCCTGAGGGCTTACTGAGTAAGACGAGTGCATTAGTAGTTTCAGATGTGGCAGTAGCTGTATAACGCACTAGGGCAGAGGGAACCTACTTGTATGGGCGGGTAAGATTCCCTATTCTTAGGATCTTTGCTGGTAAACTATTGTTGAACTGTGTGAATACGAGATTAATCTACCACTTGAGGGCTTACTGAGTAAGGTGAGTGTTCTGATATGTTTTAATTGTGACCTTAGGGTTACCTAAGTATCAGAGCAGAGGGGTGCTACTTGTATGGGCAGGTAATCACCCCTATCCTTAGGTAATCTCATGGGTTATATATTTGCATGTGATTGTTTAGGTTCAGAAAATGATTTCAATGTTATATGATGATTTGCAAATGAAATAAAAATGATATTTATTTATCTCATGTTGGTCACACGCTGTTTTAATATGTATGTTTCTTCCCTTACTGAGATGTGTCTCACCTGAATATGATTATTTCTTTTCAGGACATCCTCGAGGTCGGGCTTAGAGAGCTCGAGGGTTGTTAGCCTTTTGAGGATTGTATAAAGAGAAAGGGTATATTTTTATACACTTTGGGGAAATGTAAATATTTATGTTTTAAGTTTTTATGTTTTAAGCCTGTTGAGAACAGAATGGTTGTGAAAATACTGAAATACTTTTGGAGATGTATGTATATATGGAAATGCAAGTGTTGGATGGATACTTTGGATTATAGATAGAAATTAGTAAACTCTGGTATTATATTATATTATGAAGATTTTGTTTATGTTTTCCGCTGCATATGATATGAATTATGGATTATCAAGGATTTTAGCAAGTATAACGCGCTGGACCCAGGTTTAAGGGTTCGGGGCATTACATTCACCACCATCCACAACCTCTCGGCCTCTCCAGTCAGTTTATAGGTAGCAAATAGTACCCTCTATTCCTCTGTACATTGCAGCACTGCAAATACTTTCTCTATCTCCTACACACAGTATTCAGCGATTGCATGATCAATTCCTCCTGAGAAAGCTGGAGGATTCATCTGAATAAATTTCTCGATCGAGCTATCGTAGCCAACCGATAGACCACCCTGTTCCCTCGAGCTTTTGGCAATTTCGGCCATGACTTGTTGTGCAACGTTGCTCAAAACTGCATATGAATTTCCACCCGCAGCGCCTGAGGGTCCAGCTCCCTCATTCCCACTGGCATGGACACTACTGCAACTAGGGTCCATCCTGAAAAACAAATAACTTAACTTAGAACCCTCTCACTATACATATCATCCAACCAATATAGTATATACTCTCAATTAATTCATCTCTCCCGATCTTAATTCAAGGTTCAATCTTGCAACCTAGATACCCAACCCGATGATAGTTTACCATGACTTTCCTAATCGGCACCCCAGGAAAACCATACAAACCACTACGGAAGTCCTGCATCTAGACTACAAAATCAGACCTCAAATTCTCTTATCCTATACTCTGATATTATTACTGTTGTATTCTAAAGTCTGCAGAACCTAGTATCCTAAGCTCTGATACCAAACTGTAACGACTTGCTTATCTCGTCCTATAATAAAACATAATAAGTAAAATAGCCAACCCGAACCCATGGGTAGCGGAGACACCTGTCATACATAGCGGAACCTAAGCAGCAGTAAATGTAAATCATCAACCTCATTACCACAAAATACATAATACCAAAGTTAACGATAATCCAAAACACTGTGTTTATATACATTCTCCCAAAATATCCAAAAATACCAAAAGTATTTCCTAGGATCCTACAACAAGATCATTGATCCTAGTTCAACTTACCCTCATAACGGGGTGGCACAATGGGCTCAAAGGCGGCCACGACCCGCCGGTCCTTCTAGGTTTCCTAAAAATTATTTAAGTTCGGGGGTGAGACACTTCTCAGTAAGGGAAAATAAACTAAATACAGTTGTGTGGTAACATGAATATTTAATGATAATATAGAGATACAATACATTCTTCATACTAGAAAACTTTAATCATTTAATAACTACATAAATGTATACCTTCATATTTTTAATAAATCATACTAATCATAACTGTCTGGTATAACTAATAATACTAAAACATACACAGGATGAATAGCTAGCTGATGTCATGTATTACCCCCCATGACGGGTTGTGCAGCTCGAAGGCGAGACCCGACAATGGCTGGTCGACCACTACCGAGTCAAAAATGTCTGTAAGTACGATGGGCCCTCCATACCCTGGTCCAGACTACCAGGTGGACGTTTACAACTCTACACTGAAAGCCACATCGACTATTCATCTCTCACCCCCTCGTGGGGTGGTTAGCACCAATCTGAACATAGATATCTGATCTATATAGTTATGGTACTGTGCTCCTGAAATTGAACTAAACTAACATCTTGGTTTTAATAACATATAGTACATGATAATATAGCATTTAACATAAATGGATTGATAGTATTTCTATACTTTCATAAATATGGCCTTGCGCCGAGCATTTCATTAATATGGCCTTGCGCCGAACATTTCATAAACATGGCCTCGCGTCGAAAACATATAACATACACGGTCTTGCGCCAGTTATCAATCACGGCCTTTGCTCCGCTTATCAATCACGACCTTGTGCCGAAAATCTCAAGCGTATCATTCTGAATAAATACGTCATTTATCATGTATTTCAAAATCATCATATACTGTATTATTTCATAATTTCTGAAAACATGCTTATTCGTAAAATTGCCATAATATAATACATATCATGTAAAAATAATATTCATGCCACACAATGCTGAATAAAATCATACATTTTATTGTAAACTCGTAATTCCTATATAACATCAGTATTTTCCCAAATATGCATTTACTCAATAATATTAAGACATAATACATGTTTTTCTAAAAATTACTTTGCTGATAAATAATAGTAATTTGCGTGGAAAATAACTGCCTTAGTTTATTCCCTTACCTGAGTACTGGAAAGAACCCCCTAAAATAAGCCAATCCTGCACTCACAGGGTTTCCCGAGCAACACCTTGAAACCAACAACTCCTAGAACTAAACTTCAGTATTTCTCCATGAATTTCCTATAACTACGGAAAGACCAAATTTCGCTTAAAAAGTCTTACCTGAAACCAAGGAAGAATTTCAACTTGCTTCCACTAACAATCCGCTCTGACAGATTTGGAGAGAACTTCCCCAGGAGCTTCGTGGTGGCCTTAGATCGTCGATCCAGCAATCGACGAAGCCGAAATTGAAGAGAGAGGAGAGAGAAACCGTAGGGAGGAGAGAGAGAGAGAGAGAGATTTTTTCTTATTTCTGCGTGAAAAATCCAAGGTTTACACTATTTATACAAAGGGCTTGATCGACGAGTCACGTCACCTCGTCAACGAGGTTAAGAGATAATTTGTCGACGAAGTTCCCCTTCGTCAACAAAATTCAAAATTGCTCAAGTTGCCACGTTGTCGACGAACGCGAAGCGTTCGTTGACGAAGTTTGCTGCCACCTTCCATTTCCCTCTCTCTTTAATATTTAAATATCATTATTCTTCGGGTCGTTACAATCCCTACTTAAAATCATTTTTTTTGTCTCTAGACATCAAAGATGGTATCCTTTGACTCTTGCACTAATCCCCAAGAATATTTCTTTCTTGACTTTAGAATCCAACTTAGATTCTTCAACATGATAATAAGCAACTGTACCAAATACATGTAAATAATCATAATCATTAGTAGGTTCTCCAAACCATACGTCATAGGGTGTTTTTTCCCCAATGGCAGATGATGGTAGGCAGTTAACGAGATGGCACACATACCTAACAACCTCAGCCCAAAATCTTTTGTCCAACCCAGCATTAGACAACATACATCAAACTTTCTCAAACAAAATCCGATTCATGCACTCTGCCACCCCATTCTGTTGCGGTGTATTTCTAACTGTAAAGTTTCGTGCAATACCTTCATATTAACATACCTTCACAAACGGATAACTCATGTATTCACCACCGTTATCTGATATGAGTCGTTTGAACTTTCTGCTAGTTTGAGTTTTGACCAATTTTTTCCACTAAAGGAAAATATCATACACTTCATTTTTTCTTCATAGCATACACCCAAACTCTTATGAAAAAATCATCAACAAAAGTAACAAAATAATGCATACCACCCAATGAAGCAGTTTTGGTAGGCCTCCATGCATCTGAGTGGATGTAGTCCAAGATACCTTCAATCGGATGGGTTGCAATGTCAAATTTCACTCTTGCATGTTTTCTCATAATACAATGTTCACAAAACTCAAGCTTACATACCTTTGCACCCTTCAACAAGCCTCACTTAGCCAATTGTTACAAAGATTTTTTACCTGCATGTGCCAACCACATATGCCATAACCTAATTGTATCTAAACTTGCATCTTTCCCAGAAACAATAACTACTGAGCCAATAACTATACTACCTTGAAAATAATTCAAGTTATTTTTCCTAGTACCTTTTATCACCACAAGTGTACTTGATTTAATCCTTAAGGTTCCATCTTTCAAAGTGATAGTGAATCCTATAGATTCTAAGACACCCAATGAAATTAGATTTTTCTTTAGACTTGGAACATACGTAACATCAGTCAAGGTTTTAATAGTTCCATCCTGACATTTGAATTGTATTGAACCTATTCAAGTTGGTATCAGAGCCAACAGTTTGGAACTTTAGGTAAGGGAGTGTGTGACCAAAGATGGATCCGAATAGGGTCAAGATATGAGAGGTAGGATTTGTTCGGAGGCCCACGTGGAATACAATTCGAGACACATAAGGTGCAGTGGTAAGGCCCACTTGAGTGACTGTTGGAGAATTAGTCCCATAAGGGAGAAGATGACTTTTGTTCAAGGCGGAGTAGTTGAAACTCACAAGTGAGCGAGAAATTGTTGAGAATTTCACTTATGAGTTTGTCTCACATTGGAAAAGTGAGTGGATGATGGGTGCTTATATACATTGTTGGGGCTAAGACCCATTAGACTTAAACTTTTGGGTCAAGTTGGTGCTTATTCATGTGTATCAAGCACACCTATGGACTTCTCCGATGTTAACACAAGTCATTATGAGTTTATGGAATATTAGGTTTTACTTTAATATTTATTCTTTCATTTTTTTAATTAAAAGAAGCTAATGGTAAAGATATTAGTCTATTTCCCTTACTAAGAGGTGTCTCACCCCAGCATTACAAATATTTTAGGAAATCTCGACAGACGAGTGGAGCGAGCTCCGTGATAGAGGAGTTCGCTGGTATTACCCCAATTGCAGGGTAAGTAGTTGTATCGGAGACAGAATGTATTTTTGGGATATATATATATATATATATATATATATATATATATATATATATCTGTGTGTGTGTGTGTGTGTGTGTGTGTGTGTGTGTGTGTGTGTGTGCGCGTGTGTGTATGTAGAATAGTGAACCTATGGTATTTATATAAGTTAAGTGTATTATAGTTTCTGCTGCTTAGATGACATGTATGTACAAACAAATAAATCCCTGGTACCTGTGTGTAACGACCCGGAAAATACTGATATTTTAATATTAGAGAGAGAGGAAAAATGGAAATAGGAATAGAAGGAGACAGTACGCGTTCGTCGATGACATCGCATTTTGGAGATAATAATAATAATAATTTCAAGGAATTACCCAAGGATTCGTCGACGAATACAGGGTTTCGTCGATGAGTTCATAAGGAAATTCGTCGACGAATACAGGGCTTCGTCGACGAGAAAATACTGAGAAGGGATGTGGAGCAGCCTGAATTTCATTGACAAATACAAGGACTCGTCGACGAATTTAAAGAAGGACTTATCGACAAGATGACGAGTCTCGTCGACGAATCAAGAAGTATAAATATATAAAAATCGGGATTTTTAATCATTTTCAGCACTCCACTCTCTCTCCTCTCTCTCTACGAATCCTCTCCCTTCTCTCTTCGATTCCGGTCCCACCAGTTGCCGGATCAACGATTCGAAGCTACCATGACGCTCTTAGTGGAGTTCTCTACAAGTCAGCTGGAGCAGATCGTCGGGAAAACAAAGTTCATCCCAAATTAAGGGTAAGGTCTTTTATTCAGATTTTGCTGTATGATAGGTATAAGAAATGATGTAGGCGAAAAAATACCGATATTTTGTTCTGGGATATTGTGTTTTCAGGATGTTGAGTTAGGAATCCTGCGAGTATAGAGCTTGAATTATATAGGGGTTTTTCAAAGTTAAGGTAAGGGAAATATGCTATGTTAGAAGTTTTATAATGTTAACTAAGATTTCATAGACGCATATTTATTCCAGTTTATTATACAGTATATACTAAATAGGAATTAAAATGTTGTGTGGCCTGAGTGGATTTTCATGTGATGAAGAAATTTATATAGCTTTTATAACGTATCATACTATGCTGAATACACAGTTAATGACAGTATATACAGTTTATGTAGTTTTTCCAGTATATGAGATTATACAAAATACACAGATATATATATATATATATTCACAGAGATTATACAGAGAATGTACATGCATATACAGTTTTATATGAATAATTTCATAAAGCAGATATGTACACATATACATACACATGTATACAGTTACTCAGATCAGTATTTATATTACAGCTTTACACAGAACAGTAATGCATAGTTATAGCATGTCATGTTTCCTATTATCATAACGTACAGAGTATACAGACAGAGTATATAGACAGAGATACAAACAGATATATATATATATATATATATATATATATATATATGGAGAGAGAGAGAGGTAATCAAGATGCTATGGATACAATATACAGAAATTATAGAATATATAGTACAAAAAGATAGAGTTATGGTAATTTTGGAAACATGATGGAAACAGTGAAAGAGTATATATGTATATATGTATATAGTATCAGATCCCTGTGGAAAGATTTCAGACAGATACAGTACAGATATAAATTACAGAGCACGGTACCGTTGCTATATACAGACAAAGTGCAACCACATATCTCAGATAGTATGTGGGTACCGTCTAACCGTGCTCGAAGAGGATGCAGCTCCCCGGTACGCTGGGTAGAGGGGGCCGGTTAGACGAAGTAGCAGCCAGTCCCGCGCCTAGGAGAGGATGCAGTTTGGCCAGGCTGAGGTAGTGTAGAGTATATTTACTTATCTAGAGGGCCGACCAGATAGAGTCCCGCCTACGGGCCGCACAACCCTGTCATGAGGGGTAAAATCATGACGTACAGAGTCCCAAGGATAAAGAATTTTTTTGTATATGTATACAGTTTTACAGTATATGATGAGTATAATATGATATTATCAGTATGAAAAGTAGAAAATACAGACGATACAGTATATTTTAATTGAGAAAGAAAGATATGCTTTACAGAGTATTTATTGCATTATAGTTTAATTGTTATTTTTAAGTATACTTAACTTAGTTGCCACACACTATTAATAGCATATTTCCACTTACTGAGCGTCGACTCACCCCATTACTCTAATATTTTTCAGGTGAGCCAGTTAGGCGAGTAGATCAAGCTCGCGGATAGAGAGAGTGTTTGATTCCCTGATTTAGGGTGAGTTTTTGACAAAGTTGGGTATATTTTTAAGTAGATGATGATAGAAGGGCATTTTGTATGGATATAGTTTGTAAATATTGGATTCTGGTGTTGTTTGTATTTATGTAAATGGTTATATGTTTTGTGTTTCTGCTGCTTAGGTATGAATGCAAATGCACAGATATATTTATATAGATATGAAAAAAAAAATGAATAGAATTTTGAGGACGTTACACTATGGGTCCGGGTTGACTTTGACTATATTTTATGGTATTAGACTATTATTAATATGTGAAAAAAAAATAGTAGAAATTTGGGGTCGTTACATTATATATGTTTTAGAAAACTTATTCAGGAAGCTACGTACGCCGATCAAAGAACAAAAAATACCCTTGGATTCCATTCTCTGCCATCGATATTTTAATTGGAGTGGATTTGTCGTAGGAGCGTCGTAGGCACCACTCATGGGAAAAGGTAAACCCACTCTCTCTCTTCAATTTCTCCCCAATCTTTAGCCAAACTGATGATTAGAAACCACCATGATGATCTAGAAAAGTTTCTTTATATAGCGGAATAGATTTTTGAACTGGGCTTTCCAGACACCACTCCAAGGCTAGGGTAAGATTTAGGGAATTAAGCAAATTTGATGTTTTTGGAAGTTTAATCATTTATTTGGAGTTTGTGGGCCTATGAAATGTTAAAATAGTATTTTGCCTAGGGTTGAGTTGATTAAATTAGGATTTATGAATTCACGATTCGT